>NW_024884364.1:12404090-12430142 GCF_019232065.1 Centrocercus urophasianus | reverse complement strand
TTTTTTTTTTTTTTGCTGAGCATTATGTTGGTGGTAGTTTCTTCTCTCTCTGTGTATAAGCCTATATTTAAGAACTTTTCTTCGTTTCCTAACACAATTTTACTTCTTAACCTTTCACTCTTGATTTTGATCTCAATACTATAAGCAGACTCCAGTATATGCAGATCTAAAATATTTTGTGTACCTATCCTTTTTCTTTGTTACCACTAGAACTGCTTTTGTCAATCTATGCAGTTATTTAACCAAGTATTGTTAAGTTGCTGACAGCTCTGAGGGCTCCAGACTCATCCTCTGACACTTTTATCTCCCTATGCCTCTACACCACTTCCAGTGCCCTTCCTGGTAGCATCTCCTATCACACAATGACTACATTTCTCTATGCTACATTATGCTAAAGACAGGTACTTCATTTTAATAATTACTTGCTATAATCATCAATATAAAATTATGATAATTCCATGTGCTTATAGAAAACTGAGCAAGAGCAAATTATGCAATAGCCTTCATATCCTTAAAAAAATCTTTTAAACTAAACTAACACTCTATGCTGGCAAAGACAAATTCAAGTAAAGCCTGATGAGGATCAGTTTTGAGGTCTTGTAGAGCAAGCAGTCTTACAAAGCAAGTGGACTATGTGGCTGTAATGATCAGGTGATGCCATTCTCTCCAAAGCATAAAAACTCAAGCCTCAGTCTTATCAAGTTTTGTGCACAACTGCAGCCATTGAAATGTAGTGTGCACTTCTGTATGGCTTCCAATTCCACAAGGCCTATTACATCACTACATAAACAAATGTTTGGGAGATAATTAAAAGATTATTTAGAAAAAATACAGATCCAGCTGTTAAAGGATGCGAATGCAGAGTTCTATGATTAGAAACATTTGTTCCAGAGCATTGTTGGTTTTGTTTTTTCTACAAGCGTACATGAGACTGAAAGTGATGGAGATCTTAAGTTTAGCAGTTGGAAATGGGAGAATTGTGCAGCTCTTTAGAATTGTTCTAGAAACAAGAACAAGTTGATCAGATGTATGCTGTTCCTGACTGTACACCTATCACCACTGTTACACAGCCGATTACACATTTCCTCTGCTGATGGGTGTGTTGAAATGCACCACGGAAGACTGAACTGCAGCCTTAGTAGAGCTCTTTTTAAGCATCCCCTCAGCGTCCATCTCCAAGCATGATTGGGAGCGGAAGCAGCTGGGCTGTTTTACTGATTACCCTGGTTCTTCCTGGACAATATCTGAAATCTCTGAATTACTTGTGTATTTTTTTTTTTCTCTCTCTCTCTCTTTTTTTTTTTTTTTTTGCCTAGACTAACCAGCTTTCCCAGCAAATACAGTAGATCCTAGTCTACTGCGTTGTGAAAGTCTGTCAAGTCTGGAGAGCCTAAGCCAAATAAAATACATATTTTTTTTCCTCCCTAAACCATAAGATAGTTTAGAGAATCAGATGTTACTACTTCTTGGCAAAGAAAAAAAATGCATATTCTGGCAAAAATGCGTATTCTGGTAAAACAGAAAAAAATGCATATTCAGGCAAAAATCATACATATCAAGAGAGATGCATAGTAGAATAGTTGGTGCAATGCACAGAAGTCTAACTTGTAAAAACATATAATTGCCTACAACTTTCTTGTGTGATCTCCAAGGAGATAGCCATTGAAGAACTTACTCTTCTAACACCCAGCAGGGGCTGCAGTAGAACATCCTCAGGTCAACTACCACAGAGTATTGTTTGTAAAAGAATGAAGATTGTATGAAAATCCTCTACTGCTTTATATATTCACAAAACAAGACCAGTTGTTCTACTGTAAACTAAGCCTATTGCTCCAGATGCATCTTTGTCAGTGCTGAATACAAGTTTCATTTCCCTCAAATGGTCATACTATTCCTGATAGAGTTCAGGATGCTGTTGGCCTTCTCTACCATGAGGGTGCATTGCTGTTCTGTGCTTAGTTATCCATCTAGACTCAAGACTTGCTCTACAAGTTGCTTTCCAGTTCGATCTGATTTGAGCCTATGTGTGAACACAGGGATGCTCTCATTTCTGTGAGCACTTTCACAGTGACCATGCACACTCAGAAGATGCAGTATTGTATCTGGCCAACGACACACCACAGCTGGATCAGCAAATATGCAGTGCTACAACTGACTTGTATTGATTGTCATTCAGACATTCAGTATAATTTCTTTTCCTTCAAAGAATGGTAGAGAGCAGCTGGAAACTGCTTTCAGCAAGCCTGAGAACACTCAGACATCTGCATGTCTGGCTTATGTACAGTAATGCATTGAAATAGCATAGTTAGGAGGGCTCTTCCAAGATCATCTAGTCCAACTGCCTGACCTCTTCAGCACTAACCAAAACCACAGAATCAGTAAAGTTGGAAAAGAGCTCTAAGATAATCTATCCAACCATCAAAGTTAAAGAATATTCAAGAGGGCAGTGTTAATGAAAGCACTGTCCAAATGCCTCACTAGGAAGGTGACTGAGAGCTGACTGACTCATAGAGCCCAAACGGTTGGATGGAGAGGAACTTGATGACATTCAACAAGGGCAAGTGAGAGTCCTACACCTGAGGAGGAATAATCACATGGATCAGAACAGGTTGGGGGGTTGGGGGGCGAAAACCTCCCTGGATGTTCTCCTGTGTGACCTGTTGTAGGGAATTTGCTTTAGCAACAGGTTGGACCACACGATCTCAAGAGGTCTGTTCCAATCTCTATTGGATTCTGTAATTTCTGGAAGCTTGTTCCAGTGTTTGACCATCCACATGATAAAGAAAAGTTTCCCAATACCCACCTGAACCTCCTGGTGCAACTTCGTGCTGTTCCCACCCTGCCATAATTTCCCATGAGCAGAGCCCAGCACCTTTCTCTTCATCCCCTTCTCAGGGTGCTGCAGAGAGCAATGAGGTCATCTCCCTTACTCCTTCAGACTAGACAGCACAAGTGCCTTCAGCCCTTCTTCCAGTCCATTTTCAGCTTGGTTGCCTTCCTGTGAATGCACTCAAGTACTTTAATATTGTTTTAATAGCATGTAGCCCAGAACTACTTACAATATTAAAGATGAAGCTGCACCAGTGTTAAATGTAGTGGAACACCTTGATGTAGAATATCAGTTGCAACCTCTAAAACCAGAAAAAGAGAACACACCTTGAAAATTCCAACAGCACCACCTTCAACCTCAATCTGGGAACCCAGAGGGTGTGCATTTCAGCCAGTAACTACTCCTGTTGGTATGAATTTATACCTGCACTGTCCTTAGCTCTTGTGCTTCAGGATCAAACGCAACAACAGGCTGAAAACATCCATTGCTGACAAAAGCAGGATAATTCATATGAACGTGCACTTCCATTCATCCTTCACTGTAAGAGTCTCCAAATACTTGCCAAGTAAATTCTCTCTTCATTTCTGAGGAAAGTAATGGGGGAAACACACATGTTGTAATATTATAAGAGTTCATAGTACAAATTGCTCAGCTGGAAAAAACAAACAACAGCAACCTTGTGAGACAGTCAAGCTGTGTGGACCCTCCTACACACAGACAACACTTACCCTCCAGGACTGCTTTGCAACTGGGCTGCAATCCATCACATGCTATGTGGTCCAGATCCCATGGTATGATCCAGATGCAAAAAGCTTACAGTAGTCCTACTTCTACAGTTTAAGAGGAAAAAATTATGCTTTTCCTGCCTATTGGTTGTGCTGAGCCACACATAAGCAAACTGGAACATTTCAGAGAATTTTCCTGCTAATGAGTTAACATTTCCAAAGTGGGATCAGACAGATGCAGCTATAAAAGTACTGTAATTCAATTCATTGGCCCCTGGTGGAAATGAAGCAATGAATGAGACATTTGCTTAACGGTGACCCAAGACAGTTAAGAATAGCATTTATCTTATTGTCTTAACATTTTCCTTTTTTTCTTTATACAAAGCAGTGTGTGCTGAAAGTAACATTCAGAGGAAGTGTTTTAGTACATATTTTTCTTCCCCTTATCTACAATGCTGAATATTAAGTACATAAAACAAATGTCTCTGCACTACTAAGGCATGTGGCTGTCCAAGGAGTACATTTTGTCTCCCTTCAGCAGAGAGCTGTCAAAATTATCACACCACCCACAAGTCCTTTGATACTTCATGTGATACTCACAGAAGTTCCTCCATGATGTGAAACAGTTTGGTAGGAGAGATCATTCCTCCTCTCCCTCTTTCAACCCACTGGTGTGAACAACACTACACAAAATAGCTACAACAAACCATTGACACATTGGAATGCAATCAGTAGGCTGCTCAAGGAAATCTCCCATTGCTTTAGCATCTATGGCCCTGCTTCATTTGCTGTTTACAGACACATGTAGCACTTTATTCATAGCATCAGTTATCATCTATTTTGGGACTATCAGTTTTTCAGCAAATCTGCTCCAGCTTCCATGAGTGCAATCTCTGAGCACCAGCCCACTGTGTTACTCTGTCATGCAGAAAGCACCCATGCTGTTGTAGCTAAATCATATTCCTATTCAGGAGGTATTGCACAGATAACTTTCTGCAGACCAGTTCACTTTTAGTTTGATTCTTCCCAAATTCTTCAGATGCTGTATCTCAGGGAAGAAAGACTTGGAAATGCCACTCTCAAGCAATAGAAATGGAGGCACAAGTTCTGGAAAGTCCTACTGTCTAACTGAAGCTTTGAGGGATGTATCTCTTTCTTCCCGCACTTAAAGAACCACTGAACTGTTCTGTCAAACATGTTCACGTCAATTTATCTTGGGATATTTTCTTGAAGCAAGGGAGTTGCTCTGAGCCATGCCTGGGCTAAGCTGCACAAACCTTGCATCTGTGCTGGATAATTTGAGCTAACGTGCTCACAGCAAAGTTTTTCCTACCGCTGCATATTTGTCTTATAGCCATTTAAGCAAGACTTAAGGTACTGTTTGGTAATATTTTTACTTGTCAAGACAGTTTCAGATTTACTCTTGCTGAGGAGTATTATATTTTGTACTGAAGTCTCAAAGGTTTTCTCACTTGCACTTGTCATACTTTATTAAGTTCTAAACGTACATGGAAACTAACCTTTTGAATTACTTTCTCCTTTACAAAACTGTTGATTATATTCATCCCTTTAAGAACTTAAAACTGAAGTATTGACATGGCTGCGTCTTGTGAATGCCACTCTAAGTGCAACACACTCAGGACATCTTATCTTGCTTTTCCTCTCTGCCCCAGTACTGGGGTATAACGCTCCAGTCTGAGTGTGCTCAGTGCAGAGGAGCTGAGGAGAGGCCTCATGGTGGCTGCAGCCCCTCTGCTCTCTGTGACAGCAACAGGGCCAAAGGGAACAGCACGGAGCTGTGCCAGGGGAGGGGCAGCTGGGGGTTACAGACACCAGAGAGCAGTGAACAGTGAATGGGGTGCCCAGGGCTGTGGGCACAGCACCAAGTGCTGGAGTTCAAGGAGCATTTGAACCCTGCTCTCAGAAAGATGATTTGATTTTGGGTGGTGCTGTGTGGAGCTTGGAGTTGGACTCAATGTTCCTTATAAGTCCCTTCCAACTTAAGATATTCTGTGATTCTATTTTTCTATGATATACCCAATCCTTTTCTTTTTTCTTTTTTTTTTCTTCCTCCCCTGTATAACACACAGCTATCAGCAGAGTAGCTTGCACAAGGAGTAGGTATAAATCCAGGATAACGCAGTAAAGGATGCTTTATGATTAGAGCTGACTTTTTTTTTAAATAATTAAGTGGAATTACAAAAAACAAACCAGGAAAAACAGTTTGTAAGTCACCAAGCAAATTAATAGCAGATCTCTTAAGAAATAACTCCTGAAAACAAGGCTTCTCCTTGCTATTTATATAGCACCTAGCCAGCCACCTCTATTGCAACGATGCCAAAGGTTGACAGACTGCAACAACATCCAAAGCAACTGTGCAATTAACTTCAAAAGCCATTTATTCCCTTAGTTTCAGGAGAATGGTTTCCATATGAAGTCCTTGGCTTTTATGTGTGACACTAAAGAATCAGAAGTATCATCTGGATACAAACAACCTCTTTACTTAGAATACTGGTGAAGAGATATTTCATTTTAAAATGTATTGATTTCTGTAATGTTTAGTCAGGTTAGCAAATATGCATTTGCTAGAGTAAACTGTGCATTTTTCATGTTCTAGCCTCTTGATCCTATTGCTTGCACAGGGACATTCTTGCACCCACTAGTACATAGGAAACATCAATTCATCATTCCAGTCTCCTCCCTCTATTTATGAACTGGCCCAGCAGCTCAGCTGTTCCTACCTTTAACCAACTTACATTTGGATTTTGTTCGAGGATTTTTGCTTTAATTTTAGTATCTAGCACATCTTTCTTGCTCTTTATCCTGAGGCCAACAGGTTTTGTGTGACTGATCATTAGCAGCACATTATCTGTGACCTATAACAGCTGATTAAGACCTATGGCTAGACCTTGTCACTGACATTAGAGAGCTACTCTCTAGATTCAGTGCTCCTTCTGTATGTCTAAGCCATACCAAAGCCAGCAAGTCCTCCCTCCCGTGCATTGCCTTCACTCATGGCTGTACACCAGACACCCTGAGACATGCTCTGAGGTTGGGAAGTCTCAGAAAGGTGTCTTTATGCCTCTCTCCCACTAATGGTAAAAATGAGATAGAGAAGGACCTTCCACAGAAAAAAAAAAAAAAAGAACATGTCTACAGCAAGTGGAAAACCCTGGCAGTAGTATAGATGGAACAGGTAAAATGTGTTTAGCATGAAGTCACAGTTATTTGCCAGATTAATCGCTGTTAGAGACAGCAGGATTTTTCATACTGTAAACAAATTTTATTATAGTCCTCCACATATTCCAACAGCTGTGTTAGCATGCCCTGGGTAGTAGACTTCAGATTTTTCAATTTCTTTGCATCTTTTATATTTCAATTTGTTGTTTAAACCTCTTGATCTGATTATTGGCATGACTCAATGATCATCTGCATGATCATTTATAATGCATCATGCATTATAACTGATCAGCATCTTCCAATTAGAGACAGTAGCTTATGGGTAAGTTTAGTTGACTGGAATCCTTTTGAGCCTGTCAGCAAAAGCCACTAGGAAAAAAAAAAAAGCTTTACAATGTCTAATTTGGTGTTATTGATCTGTAAATGCAAGAGATGAAATACTGCTGGAAAACTTCCACAAGATTATGTCAATACACAGTGGGAGCATTAAAACAATCATTTTTAAAGAAGCCTGACACAATGATTCACCCTCTTCAAGATGTGCCTGGACTTTGGAATGACTTATGATTTCCATATTATTTACTTCAACTGAAAAGCTTTCTTTTCTCCCCCAAAAGTTAGTTTTAAGGTTGAAGAGGAAAATTCATCTTGGCCGGAGCATCAGTTCCCTGAATAGTTTAAGCGTCAGGCTCTATTTGACTTCATAATCACACAGGGAACCGCACGCATGAACACTAAGATCTGCATTTCTGGCAGCTTGCTCCATGCTGCAATTTGTTCCAGATATAGCTTCAGAATAGAGATCAGTCACAGCAGCCTCCAGGCTCCGCTGCCACCAGCACATGTGGCCAACAGACTGTGACAAGATTGGAGTGACATTGCAGCAGTGGAAGCTGTGGCATGTGGGAAGAGGCAGCCGCCTCCAGCTTTCAGCCTGCTCTGAGCCTGGGTCAGAGGGCACACATTGCTGGTCACCTGCTGAGCTGCATTTTGCCTCTCTGATCTAACGGCTTCCTGTGTTGCTTACAGGCATGCTTCATCTACAACTACTTGACCAAAAAAGAAAAAAAGCCACTAACTGCAGGTAGAAGCTGTTTCAAGATGCCACTTTTATGCCACTATTTTCCCCCATATGGAGTTCTACCTGGGTATCATTTTCTTCTCATCTGAGCTAGAAAATACATCACCTTGCTATCTGTTTAGATTAAGATTGCTTAAATCGGAATTCAGTTAGAATTATATAAAAGAACCTCTACACATAAGCCCAGCATACAAACAGGTACCTCAAGAGCACTGGTGAAATTTAACAGACAGCATCACCTTTCCCAATAGGCCAGGCAGTCTTCAGAAAAACAGTAGGAAATCTGAAATACCTTATTTTTGACAGTATGCTTTTGATGCTATTGATTATTAAAGTCTTCATTTCAACTCCTACTCATGCAACAGAATATATGCTAGCCAGCTTACTGGCTGTAACCCCATCTACAAGCATGCCAGGCAGCCCAATACCACAGCAGAAGGCTATTTCAGCCCCTGCACCAGCATGGGCTGTCAGTCCAGGCTAGCTGGCCTCTCTCAGACTCATCTTTTAAGCCCACTGGGGTTGTGAACATGTCCAACCATTAGACACACTCAATCAGTGGCTTAGGAACAAGGAGAGCATCGAGCCTGCTGCTTCCCTCCATTTTCCTGCCCATGCCCTAACACTGACATTTAAGCTAGTCTTGTCCTTGTCTTTGGTGGCAGAAGTTTGCAGCAGGGTAATGAAAAAAGGTGCAGCCCATTCTTAGGCCAAGGAAATGGAAACAGAACTGACATTGCAGACTCATGGGCATACGTATATAACATGTTATATTAGTGATAGGAAATAGATTTGGGAACTTAATAGGTACTTAAGCTATCACAGTGTTTAAATGCACATTGAGAAAAGCAAGGGAAACAGTAAGTGCACCTGTTTCCAGTCATAAACAAGCAGAAAACTAGAAAGCAGGTTCAGAATTTCAATCAAAAACCATGAGGGCAACCTTGTTGTAATTAAACATCAGACAGGATTCACAACAGTAACATCAGTTTTAACTTAAGATTCTCCTGTTACCTGTTTACCATAATAATTATATGCCACACAAGGGTGAGTTTCTGAATATCTGGTTTCATTCTTCATAGCTATCCCTTCTCTGACACTTCTATGCTACCATCACGATCACTCCACAAGATTGATGCACAAGAATTCACCAGGGCCTCAGCCTTGTGCATGATCCAACAGTTCCATTCTGACTCCAAGTCCATTACTCTTCTGTGCCGTGTTTTCTGCTCAGTTTCCAAACTGAATTAAGAGACCCATGATGTGGGACAGAGGAACACGCTCTTCCAAAACATCCTCCCTCCCAGGAAGAGCACATGGTTGAACACTGAAAGTCTGAGTAGTTGCTCAGAGAGAACAAAAGACAGATTCCTTGATGAATACATGAGACAGCATAGGACTTGAAATGAGCATGTAAATGCTGGAAGCGAATAAATCATTCAGTGAGAGAGGTGGCAAATGTACAATTCAGCTAACATTTATTAAATTAAGAAGTAATAAGGCTCATTGGAGACTACAGGAAAATTTCTTTGGAGGTGTACCAAAGCTACGTGCACACTTAACATATTGCACTGTTGCCACAGGTATCATCTGTGGGGTCCACCATGTAACCATACAGAGCAATCACATACTTGGGTCTCTTGAGTTCTTAGCAGACCATTCTGCTAAGCTTTAGGAGAGATTATTGTTACAGGTTCAGGCCTACATAAATAAAACAGATTCATTTCTTTTGTAGGAAAGATTAAGTCAAATTCAGAGGTATTCAAATCCAACGCGTGTGCAGACAATGCATTATCTGTTGCCACTTTTGTCCTCTAAAGAGCTTTTCTGTGATTTCCAGTGAGTATTAACAGAGAATAAATCTGACCTGTCAACACATGCTTAGCTTTTCTGCTGCTCACTCAGAGAGTAAAGGAGCCAGAGTTTCCAGAAATCCAGAAATTTTTCAGAAAAGGAGTTCAGGGCTGCCCACATAAACTTCCTTCTTCTCCCCATTTCATGGCCTTGTTTCCACCTCACTTCTAATTGCACTTAGTACAATCCCCGGCATTTCCTGGCTAGATTTACTTGCGTGCAGGAACAAAAAAACCTGACAAATGACCAGATCAATGACGTTTGTTTACTTCAGGAAGCAGAACATCTTTTAGTTGTTTAAGATTTGAAAATATAAGGAATATTTTCAAGTTCTATCAGAGATATAGATTAATTCCTGCCTGTTTAACTAGCTGAATTTAACATTTATTGCTGAAGCCCATGTTCCATTTCTTTCTACCAGTAATTACACATCTCCTTAGTAGAAAGATTTTGAAGACTAGACATCCCAGTGACAGTGTCTGCTCTTTGAGAAGAAGTAGCAGTGAATTTTTTATGTTTATCTTCCTGAGATGATTTTATATCGCTTAATTCTTGAGCAATTATGAATACAAGGCTTAACTTTCAACAGCTTAATATTTCAGATTGAACATGTGTAATACACCCAAACAGGAGGATGCTGCCAGACAGGTGATGCATCTCACTAACAACACCCACTCTTACCTAAATATTCTCACTACTTCCCATTAACTGGATTCAGCAGCCAGGTGACTGCAGTGCATGCCTTTAACCCAGCTGAAAGATACAGCCCCCTATGGTGTCACAGGGAGCATAATTAGTTTAGGGTTGATTCATCTTCAGATTCCTGAAAGCAAGCAGGATCAACAGTTGGATTTCTCGCACTGAAGATGAAGATAACCAGGAGGCTGGACCAGCTCTGCACAGCTGAGTTAAAGCTACAGTTTCTTCTTATGCCAAGTAACCAAATTGAGAGGAAGGAGAAGAAACTGACAGTTTGTTGAAGCAAGGAAGAGAGAAGAGTTTCAATTTGGGTCTGAACACTTGACAAGAAATAGAAGCACAGGAGAAGAGACTTAAGTTCTGAGTAGTCCCACAGAGTTAATCACAATTGTAACTGACAAAGACACATGAGCAGTGTCAGCAGTCTTACTTCACATTGTAATACCACATGCAGCTGCAGGACTTCTTTTGGGTGAGGTAGTGCTTAGCATTCCCATTACTATTTCTCCATGAGTAGCTCATCCAAAGGAGCTGATTCCTCACCCTGAACTCAGAGCGCTGCAGGCAGCACAAAGGCTGCATTTTAACACCTCTAGGTTACAGGCCTCCGAACACTTTCACCTTGCTTGGAAGCCTCTGATCTATTTCACAGTCAGAAATATTCAACACTTCCTACCCACAGATCAGCACAAACACAACTTCAGCTTTCTTATATCTATTCATTTTCATTCCTTGCTGATTTGACTTGTAACAGTTCTTTAACCGCAAGCAGTCGCTTCTTGCAGATTAACTCCTCTGTTATTTAGTCATCTGCATTCAAGTGCAGTGGCCATAGCTGAACTAACACAGAAGTGTTTCAATGACTCCAACAGCTTTTCACTAAGACACGAGCATCACCCTTTGTGTCATACCAGAAATGGTTACTCCAGTATTTGAGCTCACTGCTACAGAGAATAAGAAACAGTGACCCTGTGCAAATGAGCTCCCTTGGCAGGGTTCCCTTCAGCACCGCTTCAACAACTGGGTAAACAGACAACTAGTAGAAAGAAGCATCTGCTGCTCTTTCGTTCAGTGTCAAAGCAATTTATTAGAAATAAGATAACCTACAAATAGGAAGGTCTGCTGCTGCGCAAATGCTAGCTCTCCTCACGCGCCCCCACAGCTGTACTTCACTGCAAACACACGCATTTCTCAAGCACTAATACAATGAACATCCTTGAGCTTTTTCCTCCCTAGTTCAAGCTGCTGGTCAATCCAGTCCAGTAACCTCACAGTCAGGTCTCCCCACTACAAAGGAAGACAGGATTAAAACCAGTTCGTTCAGGCCAGTCAACGCATATGATGCTGAGCTCCCAGAAGCAGCTTACCAGTGCCAAACATAACAGTGCCCTTCCTATTAAACACGTTCCACACAGTCATAGTCTAATAAAGATGTCTGCTCAAGATGCTTACCAGGAAAATATACTCCTCCAAGACCCAAATGCTGTCCCTACCAGCATTCTCTGCAGGTCCAAGGTAGACAACGTCTCACTGCACACGCAGCTTCCCTTCCCCACTACCTGCCCAAGGAGAACATGAACACTGCCATACCCCCTCAAGAAGGGACCTGTTTTGCTCTCGGGCACAATCAGAAAGCTGAAGCAGGTCAACTCTTCAGCAACAAACATAGCTGGAAGCCAGGCAGATCTTACTAGGCTTTTACAAATTCACTTCTGAAATTGTAAATCAAACTTAAGCATCTGCAGAAATACATCTTTGGCAAGTCTGGGTAAACTCTCAATTTGCCCAGCACTTGAAAGAATGTTACTAGTGTCCTGACACTGTGAAAGACTTCTTAGATGCCTGTTTAGTCTATTACTCAAAAGTGAGCCTGGATGCTTGCTTTACAGGTTCTTTCAGGCTACAAATTCTGGCCCAAGTAACTATAGAATAATTGATGCACTTCTTACAGACGGGTATAGGCACAGGGCATTTAAGCAGACCAAGGCAAGCATAGCATGTGCCTACTGAGGCTAATATCCAGTAAGGACACATCTCCGTGCTCTTCTAAGAGGCATTTCTGAATGTGAGGTAAGAAATGCTCTCTGCCCTTTTTGATGCTGACTGATGAGCTTATGTGTTCTGAGCTGCAGAGGACAGCAAAAGGGCATCCCAAGTCCCCTCTGACACACTACTGATATGCTGTTTGTGGCATCACCCATCTCCCTCTTCCCTCAGCCACTGCAGAACAAGGCAGGATGTCTCTCATGCTTAATTGCTCTCCTTAACAGCTACAGGTTGGTTTTCAAAGCCAAAACAACTTTATCTTCCCTGTCTCTAGCCTTCTGAG
This sequence comes from Centrocercus urophasianus, assembly GCF_019232065.1. Classification (NCBI taxonomy): domain Eukaryota; kingdom Metazoa; phylum Chordata; class Aves; order Galliformes; family Phasianidae; genus Centrocercus; species Centrocercus urophasianus. Next base: position 12,417,444 of record NW_024884364.1, on the reverse strand, counting down.
ATTTCTGTTATGCTCTTGGTAAAATAGTGATCAGTGACTTCGTGCTAACCAGACACAATATCTTTAGAATTCACACTTCATATGCAGCCTTTCAAATTAACTTCTTTATGGATTTTGGAAACTGTTTTCAATCATTTCTATTGAAGGTGCACCCCTATTTAAGCATGTTAAAGGCTGTTACTTAATACTGCACTTCTTCAAATGGCTTAGAGCTGGAAGACAAGACTAAGGACTCTTCTAGCCGAAGTGAACATGGTAAAAATGAAAAATAAGACAGAGATACATAGGAAGTCACAGGGCAATCAGCAAGTTAGTTTCATTTAAGTACCATACTCAGGCCAATGAATTATCAAACAATTAACATTTCTTACAAATCTTCAGCTAAATGGCTTGTGAACCAAGCACATGCATGTTTCTGGGCGTACCTGAACCTTTCCTCCACTTATCTCTTCTAACACCTGTACAAGACACAGCAGAAATCCAGTGTGGCTGGTTATTCATACCTAGCCAGGCACGTGCATTCTGGGTTACATCCACTGTTGCCTTAACTTCCACTTGTAACAGCTGATCAGACAGAACTACATTTTATTCAAGGAAATACTGGCTCCCTAAAAATGCTTATTTGAATTTAATGGTAACTGTTTTATATCCCAGGGGTATTATCAGTGTTGCAGTTGGATTTCTACAATTAATTAGTTCATCGTCTGCCCTTCACAATTACATGGCACATTTCCATGGCAACATTGATTTATATACCTTAGCTCCACAAAGAGAAGAAATCCACAAACCATCAGATGTCAAATTTTCTGGCAGCAGCAGCAATGAGAGCGCTCAAGCTGCAAATTTTAAGAGACATTAGCTATTTGCTTAACTTCTGCTGTGCTTCAGCAATTGCTGAAATTTGCGTTGACCAGTGCTTAGTTGGCCCTTGCCTAGGGGGCTTGTAGCTGATTAGTCATCTGCTGGCTTGCTTCAAATGTACTAGAAAAAAGCTGAAATGAACAGCATGGGCTTTATAACAACCCGGGGTCCATCCTCATTTAATCAGATCTGGGATACTATGAAGGCACTATCGTAACCTCCTGTGTTATAACAGGATTTGTTTGTTTTCAAGCTTCTCCGTTGCCTGGTTTAATCATGCCTCTAACACCTCCTACTCCGTAGCAATAAGAAATAGCAGCATCTATGCCTTAGATTGTTTTCTAATATTGGAAGATCCCAAGACATTCCGTACATTTTGTGAAATGCATTCAAGATATCTAATAACTTACCCAGCAATGAAACATGGACACCTCTGAGCTGCAAAAGATGTGCTTAGCAGTGGATACTAAAACAACCATAAAACATTAAATGACACAGCAAAATCAGGTAGAGCCACCATTATCACACCTCAGCTGTAAAGAGTTTTTAATGCTCCAAATTTTAAGTTGCCAGTACTTTCTTATTTTTCAAAGAACCAAGGACATATTGCACACATTGATATTTTGTAAGATGACAAAAACCCAGGACAGTCAGCAAATCAAGTAAGAATACTTAACACCATAAACAACCCTAAGTCACCACTTTCAAACTCCTGTTTCACCTCTGTTGTACACAGACTTTTCAACATGGGAATTCACAGCGCTTGCTCAGTCTGTTTTAGGAGTAGTGACAGAAACCTTACTTTCTCCCCACCAAGATAATAAAGACAGTGAACTTTCTTATCCAGTGGGCACTTTATTATTAGAAATGTCCAAAATACATCTCTACCAGAAAAAAGCCTTTGGATCTCTGATCACTTTCCATTATCAATCCTACAAGACTCATAGTAGAAGCAGAGAGCACAGGTGACCAGAAGGACCTGGACAGGCTTGAGAAGTGGGCCCATGCCAACCTCGTGAAGCATAGCAAGGCCAAGTCCTGCACTTGGATCAGGGCAATCCCAAGCATACATAAATGTTGGGCGGATAATGTCCTGAGAACAACTCTGAGATAAAGGATTTGGATGTGCTGGTTGATGAAAGATTCAACCAGCAATGAGCCAGCAATGTGTGTTTGCAGCCCTGAAGGCCAATTGTATCCTGGGTTGCATTAAAGGAAGTGTGACCAGCAGGTTGAGGGAGGTGATTCTGCCCTTCTACTCTGCTCTCATGAGACTCCACCTGGGGTGCTGCGTCCAGTTCTGGGGCCCAAAACACAAGAAGGACATGAAGCTGTTGGAGTATGTCCAGAGGAGGACCATAAGGATGTTCAGAGGGTTGAATCACATCCCCTACAAGGACAGGAGGAGGTCGCAGGGGCCATTCAGCCTGAAGAAAAGAAGGCACAAGGGGGACCATAATAGCAGCCTTCCAGTACCTAAAGAAAAGCTGGGGAGGGACTTTTAATAAGGGCATGGAGCAATAGGATGAGGAGAAATGGTTTTAAACTGGAAAAGTGTAGATTTAAACTAGATATTAGGAAGAAATTCTTTACTGTGAGGGTGATGAGACACTGCAACAGGTTGCCCAGAGGGTTTGCAGATGCCACCCTCTTCAATCCCCAGAAGGCATTCAAGGCCAGGCTGGATGGGGTTTTGAGCAATCTGGTCTAGTGGGAGGTGTCCCTGACTATAGCAGAGGGTTGGAACCAGAAGGTCTTAAGGGTCTCTTCCAACCCAAACCATTCTGATTCAGAAGACTGAGCAAAACCTGGTGGCCCCGTGGCAGTCAAAGAAGAGCCAAAGTCCAACAAATTCAGGGCAAACTCAGATCACAGCAGTGCTCTGACAACATCTATACATAGCTCCCCATGTCCCTGAAACCTACAGGTCTGTACAATGCTGGATAATCACTGCTCTTCACTCTACCTATAACATACAGAATGCCAGCACGGGTAAAAGGGAAAACTCATTTTAGCTCCACATTTAACAGTGCACATTATAACCTAGTGAGTTATAGTACAATAGGGCTCTGCTTTGTTGCATTCTATTTAGCTCTCATCCAAAACCTACCAGAATTACTGGTTTCACATCCCTGTTGTTGGTAAAGCATGAAGTATTTATTTCAGGAAAAATAATTAGGCTTTTAAGAACAGCATAAACCACTAACACATCACAAAGCTATCAGTTAGGAAAATACAGGCCATTATATCTCCAGCAACATCTGACTTAAATTTGAGGTGTTCTGTTCAACTAGCAGATTTCAAGGTACCACTAATTGGTAGGATTTCAAGTGCAATAGATCACTTCCCCTGCAGGACTTCCTGGTCACTCTGATGAAATTAATTTTACCCCAAAGTCTCAGTGTTCATACTATGCAACCTCCTCCAAGAAATACAGCATTTCAAGTGGTTCAAACCAGGTTAATTATTCTGCCAGCCACTAGAAACATGTACAATGCCACCATGCATTGCAAAAGAACCACCTGCAGCTAAGGAATCACACTATTTCCCACACATCTGAATGGACTGAAGAAGCAACTCTTTATATTTTAAATAAGCAACACTACTAGTTTAAGTATAGATGTTGGGTGTGAGATTTGATGGGGATATTCAGTAAGAGATTCGAAAGCCTAAGAAACACTCATGACAAAGGAAGAGAGGAATGGTCAGGAGCTATGCATCTCTTAATTAAAACCATCTCTGTGGTTACATACAACAGTTAGGCATTATTAAAGAGCTTGACTTTAAGCACAGTGAAGGGCAAGGAAGAAAATGGATGTTGCAGATGCATTGAAAGGCTAACAGGGACTTCACGAAAGCTTCAAACTGACAACAAATTCATCATAAAATTAAGTGATATGGATTTACCAAATGTACCTGTATACTGGAAATCGGAGATCCTTCGACAGCAGAACTTCCAAGCATTAAGTGTTTTATTTAGAGCAGTGAGCACTAAACCACAGCTTCACAGATGAAGCAATGTCAGCCCATTAAGGTGAATATAAGACCAATGAGATGTGACAGCAGGGTAACTTAATTTCATAGCCTGAGATATACCTCCATTCTAATTTGAAGTTCTCAAGTACTCCATATGTCCCAGCAGATTTCACTGTGACATTTTACACATACCCACCTAAGTTTCAGAATTCAAGCACTGTTAAAACACGGAAACATTCCGCTAGGCTTTTCAGCAGCCTATTACCTAAAACAGAATACGAAGGCATTTGAACTCTCTGGCATAGGTGTAGGTAAGTAGCGACAACATATTTTCTGCAGTTAAAATAATGTAGGAGCAGACAAAAAGATTCAGAAGTTGCAAATTAGCACTTGGCAAGAGTTGAGGCAGACGTAGTGCAGCAATCAACAAATCTGACACAAAAAAAGTTGCCTATCCTCCAATTTCATTTACAGCTTAGGTCATTCAGCTGCTTTACTTTGCCATTGTCATGTCAGACAGCATTTTTCACCAGGTTCATAAATGTTTCATAAGTTCAGTTTCTAGTAGAAATAAGTCTGTTGGGCATTAGGATATTTAATTGCTGATAAATAACTGTCATCTTTCACCATCCACCACATTTACAATCTTGTTAACATTGCCAATTTTAGGCAGCCTATGTCAGATTGTATTGAGCTGCTTACGCCTAGAAGCAAATAGCACTCAAGAACTTTGTCTTTCCTAGCAGGTCACAACTGCAAAGTAAAGTCTTGCATTTTCAGAAACTGCAGAATGGATTAGCAGCTAGCAGAAAAACAGTTTAAAATTACACTGTACAGAAGCAGACCATGCTTTCCCCCTCCTTTAATTCCTTCTGAAGCCAACAATTCAGTATTTGTTAGCAAATCCCATCATGCTACCATCTGGGGTTGTTTTCCTTGAGAGGAAGGCGTGAAGAAAGTGAGGTGGAGGGTGTGTGGAACACTGTTTCAAATTGTTTTGCTTTTTTTCAATTAGACTTGCCATACATGAAGAACTGGTCTACGTCCTGACAAATAGTACGCAGTATCTTCTCAGTCATAACCCTCAATATGACTTCCTTTTCCACCAGCTCTAAATCTGAGTGCTCCATTGATTCAGAGGGCAAAAATCCATCCATGCTTTAATCCCATACAGATGACATCAAATTCTTCCAAGAGAGGACAATTGCAGGACATGAGATAGAATTCATTGTAATAGACTGTTGTATCTTATTAACACCTTTCCCTTCTAGTTCCAAACAACAGTCAGGCAGATACCAGGATTGAATTGTACACATCCACTTAGGAACACCTTCCTGAAAACTGAAGCTGTTAGTTCTCTAAGAAGTGTTTATTAGATTCATTACCCAATAGAAGCCACAGATAAAGGCAAATGACCAGTTAGATTCTTCTGTTGTCAGTATCATTACTAGAAGTTGGTCTCTATTACAAAATATATGACAACTCACTGAAGTGATTCTTGTCCTTATATGGAATTTATGTAGAAACACAATTAAGTCTTCCACTTCATACGAGAGACTGTTTTAAAATCGAGGTCAAAGTTTAGTGAGGACTACCTAACTTAATTATGTGCAGAGCACAGATGTATTAAACTCAGTACACTGAGTAGTATTCAATTCCTCAGCTATAGAAACTTTTAACTTGAGCCACGTCTTCACAAAATACACAAACTAAGATGAAGTTGGCCTCTACAGAAAAGTATTTGGGACTGCTGATGAGTAACAACCTGAGTATGAGCCAGCAGTGTGCCTTTGCAGCAATGAAGACTAACTGCCCACTGGGCAGTGTTAGGAAGACTGTAGCCAGCAGGTCAAAGGAAACGATTACTCTTTGAAATTTGTGAAGCCTCACTGCATGCCTTAGCAGTCCCAGTACAAGAGGGAGGTGGCCCAACAGCAATGATTCCCAGGGAGAGCCACGGGGGTCAAGGGCTGGAGCATGCAATGTACAGGGAACAATTGAGGGCTTGGGGCTGTTCAGGTGCAAAGCTAGCTCAGGGGTGGGTTATAGCAACGACAGATTAAATCTTTACACAGGCAGTTTTGCATTGTACAAGCAGCAACAGTAGCTACAAGTGAAAGTCTCATTACATTTAAGAAGGCATTTTTTCTGCTATGACAGCAATCAAACACCAGAACAGGCTGTACAGAGCCTGTAAAACTGCCATCCTTGCAATTGCTCCAAGTTCTACTGAACAAGGCTCTGAACAACTTGATGCAATTCTGATGACTGCCCTGACTCAAACAGATAGTTAGACTAGATTATCACCAGTTATTCCGCCCATTTTAAGTTATTCATATAATTTATAAACCTGTGAACTTGGTCATTAGGAGGGTTTCTTCTTCCATTTCTATTTCTAAAAATGCTTTTATGACAACCAGTGCTATTACAGCATTAAAAATTAAACCACATTCTCCTCACCTGTTCATTTCATTTATTTTTAAAGCTGGAACTTCTCACACAACCATTATCTTCCAGCAACGCTCTACAGTAAGAAAAGAATCTTTGAAGCTTCCATTGCATATAGTTACAGAGGTCCAAGAAACTAGATCTGCAGACTAACTGCAAAGCCCACTGCAATATTTTCAGCTGCTGGATGTACCCCCATTCTGATGCAAAAAACTTTTTTCAAAAGACACTTCTTCCTAAGTTCACCCTTGCATCCTAAAGTGCATGTCACACAACAGCAAATGGAGAGAAGTGGAACTATCAACAGATATATGATTAAGGAGACATCTATTCTCTGTCTAGACTATTACTATCATTTATTACTAAAAATCCAGTGAAACAAAACTCAGAATAATGTCCAGCTTATTGCAAAAAATCACAGCTGAATTACATTCAAGACAACTATTAAAGGAAAAAAAAAAAGTGTAACAATATTGTGAGAAAGAACAAATTTGAAACAGGACAGAAATAATACAAGTTTGTTCCCCTTCCGGGATATTTTTTTCTTGTTATCTGCAGGATATGAACAAGAAAATGCAGGTTTAGAACAGAAGCTTGACTGAGATGCAACAATGCTTCACTTAACAATTAAACAACCATGCATCTTCAGATTTCACAAAGGCTAAAAGGAAGCCTGGGTTTCTTTGGAACAATTTCAGATTGCTTCCAGGCACATTACAATTTCATTTATCTTTTTTCAAAGGGTCACAGCTCAGGAAACAGAGTGTTTCCATTTCTTCTGTCCCAGTCAACGTCACAGTATGTGCAGTGTTCTCTCAAACAGCAAATAACCAAAAAGCAGGGAGAAGTTATTCTTAAGGACACGAAAATCATTTGAAAGGATGCAGCTGCCAAGACATCACAATGGTCATAACATTTTTTTTTATTACTCAATGTATCCTGTAACCAATTGTACAAATTGAACACCACTCAACAGTTACATCCCAATCGCAGACCTAATGAGTGTAATAGTAGTGACCACTTACCTGTCAGTAACCTTCAGCTTTCTTTAACTGTTCAGTCCTGCTAGGAAGACAACTTAATATTTACTGTTTCAACTGAAAATGAAATAATACTATTGGTAGAGCAACTAGCTGCATGTGTTTTGCTTCGAGTTTTATTAACGAAAAAAAAGTGTTTTAATAACAGCAGAACAAACGAGGCAAAAACAAAGCAAAAACAAAGCAAGGTGTTTCTGGTAACTTCATGCCTTATCAGAGATTTAAGATTAGGGACTAGCTAGAAGATAAACATCACTGCTAGGGTACTGAGCATGCAGAGTTAAACAAATTTATTGAACTGTAATAAACAATGCATTACGCTGAATTCCATCTCTTATCCCTTGACGAGCTCTCTTCAGATACTAACCTTATGAAATTCCAGCCTTACAGAAAAGCTGGTCTTTTTCCATGTGTCTGTATAAATACTCATAAGTTTTCACTCAACCTGCACTAAAACAAGTGTGTAGTTATTCTGATCTCAGAGGCCAGCGCATGAGAAGAAAGAACAGAAGGCATATTCTGTTAGCTTATGGGAACACTCAGTAATTAAAACAGTTATTTGAAAGGTTTCAATAATACCTCTAATGAAGAGAGTCTGTTCATATTTTAATTACTTACTGATGCGAATCAGAGCAACAGAAGAAGCTCTTTAATAGAACTAACACAACCCTGAGAGAGCAAGCACTACCCAGATGCACAGCCCTCAACAATTACTACTCTTCAGCCTCACTTCATTCCTCCAGCAGCACCTCAGGTAGCCTCAGACCGGGCTTTCAACACTTGTATGGAAGCTCCTATCAGCTTCCTACTTGGTCAGCTTAGACACGTGCAACAATCAATTGTTAAATGCACAGATGTATAGACAATACAAAGCTTGCTAAATAGACTTGAGGATCAAAAGTTGAGTTTACATGAGTGCTCCTATTAAATAAAACAAATGTTGACAAAACATTCCATTTCAGTATCCATCATCATTGACATTCACAAGTCGGACCGCTAGAAAAAAGTCTTAAGATTTAACTACACAACCAGAGATGAAGAAATATATCATGCCAAGAAACTGGCTGCATTTTTAACACCTTAATCTTAAATCCAAACAACAATGAAAGCTTTTATTTTGTGTATTTTTTATTTAAGCCATAATCCAAAATACAAACATTTGAATATATACAAAAATAAGACACTTTCTAGACCTTAAAAAGGCAGAAACTTCTAAAGTGTGCAACTTCTGTGCAAAATCCTACCTATTATATACTTTCATATTTAAAGAGCTCTATGCAAAATCTCCACCCCATAACACCTAGCCACACACAAGACTGTAGGCAACATCTCAGAAAACTTATTCTAAACATCCCTGAATGGATTACAAAAAAGTCCTCACAGATAATAACCATAGTAATGTATTTTATGACTATTTTAGGGAAAAGTACATGCTAACAGGCAGCTTGCAAGACTTTCTATAGGTTCCCCCCACCCAGACCCCCCCATGTAACTTGAGGAACACAGACTACATCTTCCTTAAGGATATTCTCACATTCTTAGTATTCTTTTCAAATAAAATTAAAAATTTTGTTGACAACATTATTCTCCCCCTCACCCCACCGTTCCAAACTCTTCATAACAAAATACTTGCAAACAAGAAATAAAGTGTAAGTTCAGAACCCCAGTCTGTCAACATAATAGGAAGTTATCAGCTACTGAGCATCACATTGAGCTAACAAATTTAGCGTAAGATTACTATAATACAAGTTTTGAACCTCCTGTAATGCACATTCAAAACATTTTCGTATGAAGTTTTGCTCAGTGATTTATCTAATTATCAGAAAACAACTGACACTGGAAAAGTTTGTGGATGCAAAAGACCTTATTTGAATCTCAAATACAGCAGGTTTCAAGTTGAGAATTAGTTCAGAATTCAAATGAGCACACTCATTAGTCCAGAAGAGAAAGTTTTCAGTGGTTCAAAACAGCTCCCAAACATCATTTTTACCAACAATTTACTCCATCACTCCTTTAGCTATCAACTTAAACTACATCATATATGAAGGCTGCACCAAAATAATGCCTCCTATTTTATTATGTTGACCCACGACATCAGAGGCAGATGGTGGTACAGCAGCAGAGGGGCAGACTGACAAAATGGCATCTGATGTGGAAGTTTGTATGGCATAGAGGTCTATCACTGAATGCCTCCATGCAGAAAAAAATTGCTCCCACTAACATCCATTGATGCTTACTGAATATTTAATGGAGACCAAACAGCAGATGTGAGCACAGTGAGGTTGTAGGTGGTTTGTTTCTGCAGTTGCCACAACAACATGAAAGGCAAGCCACATTCCAGACAGACGTGCACAGCCGTCACACCATGAAATGAAGAGTGCCTCCATTAACTCATCCATTAGCTCATCCATGCTAATTAGCTAATGGTGATGACTGTTGACAAGTGTTTTGTATCTGAGAATTTGCTTTATCAAATAGAGTTGTTCTGCTCTTTTTATCTGTCTTAATTCCCCTGGAAATTAATGGGAAACATTACTTTTGGAGCAACTTATGCAAAAGCAAGCTGCTTATTAAGAAAAGAATGAACATCCAGTTCCAGAAAATGAACATCTAAGCGATCAGCTTCTAGCTGCTTCCTGTAACAAACTAGACATATTTACCTAACGCTATTGTAATTAGTGATGTCATTAGCTTCACTATAATGGAGATGAATACAAGTTTCATAAAAGCATTCTGCTTGCAGCACATTTAACTATACCTATCAGCTTTCAATTCTATTGCTTCTTCAATGGTGACTCTTTCCTGTCTTAAAAATTTCAAATGCCTTCGAGAAAAAACACAAATATTAAGAAGCAGTGTTCAATCTGTTACAACAATTAGTTCAGAAAGAGACATACTTAATGTTGTCTTAAAGTAATCTGACTGAAAATCATTGTTCTGTACTAATGTGCAAGTTTCTCTGAGTAATTCCAGTCAGCAACGTGAAGTATTTTAAAACAGCAAGAATAGGAAGTCCCATGAGCTCATTTTGGCATTAATACAAATATACACTTTGTTACTTGCAGAATATTTATTTTACTCTGAAAGTTTTTTGTTTTTTGTTTTTTTTTTTCCCCTTTTTAAGAAGATCCTGAGCAAGTTTTTTCAACCATTACCCACAATGATAAAAATTTATATGAAGTAATGTTAGCAGTGGAGGCATCGGGACGTTCAGCAGTTATTTCATAGTACTGGCTGAGATTAGAAAATGGTGCTGGAAACTTGAAGACTACTAAAGCTCTACTTATCTTGCTAAGACATGAGAATGCCTCATGGCAGTAGTTTTACCGCAAAGAGCATAAAATGTATTAACTGTCAAGCAAGAAGAAACTCCACAACACTTCACTGAGGAAGAAGGCTAAACAGTAATTTGTAGTTAAGATACACTTAAACGTAAGACACTTTCAGATAGTCTTATCTCCTAATCTTCGTCCAGCAAATAAATTTCATATAGACCTACTTGATTCACGGCCAAGACCCAAATAAAAAGGAGAAAACCTTCTGATGATGTAAAGAAATTGCATCTTTTTTTACAAGGTGAGAAGACACCTATCAATTTATAAAACAGTAATTTAGTACTTGAGAGGTAGTTTAGTTGCTCATTTGACTCAGAGAGGTAGAGGCAGTGGAAAAACCAGTTGCTAAGGCTAGTCAAAATGATAATTATCTCAAGTTTTCTAAGATGCAAAGGAATTGATTCACAGCCTGAGATTACTCATGTCACCACGGATCCGATTCCCTTGACAGTATTTACTTATGTAAAAGTTAGTAATTTCAAAATATCCATTTAAAGGGAAAACATTCCCTATGGAATCATACATAACAAGGGCAGCACATTTTGTTGTCTGTCAACTAACTGAACTGTAAATTATACTTCTGAAGCCTACAAAGGATAAATAATAAAGCCAGATAGCTTTCTCCTCTTTCAACAGGTTGACATTGTGCTGTAACTACTAAAATACATACAAAATGCTAGAAGCAAGTTTAAGTCACAAATTCCATAAGGTTTACTTATACAAAACTGCCATGCAATTTCTTCCCACAGGAAAAAAAAAACTGTTTTAGAAATGGAAGCCAACAAGACTTATTGGTTCTATGGCCAGTAAGTATGCAAAATGTCACACCTTGAAGTATACATAATCATACATAGTGCTCCCTTGGATTGATGTAGACTCTCCCAGATCCGGAGTTTTGAGGGTGCCCGCTGTTCCAATTTTTGTAGTATGTCTGCTGATAAACAGGGTACATATGCTGAAGACACTGTTGTTCCTGTAGCTCTTCAGCCTCGCAGATAAGTTGCCTTTCATTCACAGCTTTCTAAGCACACACAAGAAATAATCAGTTTTATAGTTCATGTATAGAGCTCACAGTACCTGATCTTGTTAGTTTTAATGAAAATGAAAACAGTATGATCTCCAAAATAATCCCAAAAATTCAGAAGCATGAACTTAAGAACTCCAACCACTAAGACTGTTAGATGACAAAAAATGTTAGTAACTATTTAGTTGATGTCAAAATGTGTTTCAAAGGACATAAATTCTAACTCCAGTTCAAAACACAGAATTATGAAAGCATCTGTCAAACACTCCTGTATTTTGCAATGTTTTTTCCCCTCAAACAAGAACTTGGAAGTTCTAGTGTTCATACATTTGAATTAGTCAGCAAAACTAGGACATACCGGATATTGAAGTGATACTGACCCATTCCACTGAGGGACAGCAGATTCACGTACCCAATAGTTACTGACTAGGATAGCCAAATATTTTGTTTTTCCTAGCAGGAAATATCTTCCTATCCTTATTTTAAGAAACATGATGAAATCAAGGCTTTGATTAAGAATTCAAGCTATCTGAATATTTACCATGTGCTGCAAGTTTCCAGTATCTTTCTCTCCATACTGACTTTGCAAAGCAAGATGTTCTTTCTGGAAAAAAACAAGTTATAGTGGAAGCAAGTCAAAACTCAACACTGTAGAACAGATTCATTTTACACAAAGAACACTATTCATTACAAAATGCATTCTGCGTTGCAAAGTGCCTTAACTGACCATCTTTTAAAATACTTCTTACCAACTCGTCTCTGTTGGGAAGCAAAATGCTACTGTCAGTTTAGAAATATTTTTATGTATTTTATTTTTACTTTCAACACAAGCACATTGAAGAAAAATTAAAAAGTTTTAATTTATGACATCAATCTTAGACAAAATAGGCTAATGTGAAATTCAAAGCATGGTAAAGTTTCCACAGCTATATGGATAAATGCTGAGTTTGACAACGCACAGAAGTAGTTAACAGAAAAGCAACTTAACTGTATACTACTGAAAGTTGAAGGGGACAACATATTTGCTTCTCAAGTTGATGAAATTAAGTAGAGCCTTCTCTTAAAAAAAAAACCAGTTTTCTAGTGGCAGTATCCCAAACAAATTAAATTGTTTTTTGCCTTGTTGATTAAAGCAGCATAGATGTATTTGTAGCTCATTTACTTAAGTCTGTTTTGCTGACTAGTTTTCCTATTGGCAGTGCATGCTGCCTAGATCTTTTCTTATGATCTTGTTCCACAAAGCCAAAACTTGTCCCTTAAAGTCTGTCTTCAAATTATATGCTTAGGATTACCCCCACCCAGCTGCAGGACCTTGTACTTGGCCTTGCTGAACTTCATGAGGTTGGCATGGGCCCACAATTCAAGTCTGTCCACGTCCCTCTGGATGGCATCCCTTCTCTCTAACCATATGCAGAAGTAAGAACTTCTCTAACTCAAGAGCTCTCTGCTTAATTAAACTAACCAATCCTTTGGAACACTGGTTATGTAACAGAAGAATATTCACAACTTTATCCACCTGACTGGGTCTGATTTGATCACTTGTCCTACGTTCAAAAGTAGCTAAAATCAATTCTGCAGTTCTGCCCTTCATTGGTTTAAGAACAGCATCGTGACTAAGACTAACACAGTTTTTTTTTTTTTTTTTTTTTTTTTTTTTTTTTTTTTTTTTT
>NW_024884364.1:12358469-12403990 GCF_019232065.1 Centrocercus urophasianus | reverse complement strand
TGCATTTCATAACACAACTATTGCTGCACAGGGGCTTTGTAACTGTTTTGCTTTGATACTTTCAGATGCAACATACACAGCAAACAAACGTTATCAACAGAGTCAGCAAGCCTCGTGATTTAAGTGTACCTGCTAGCAGACAGAACAAAAGCATCAATAATTACACAAGCACAAAAAATGCTAAAACAGATTTTACACCTGACCATTAGAATATTCAATAAGGGATAAATGACGTCTTAAAGACTGAAGATGTACCAATGATAGAAAATACTATTTTAGCAAGTGTGTTGTCATACTGCTTTTGAAACAGATGGTGACTATTACTACTGCTGATACTATAAGTAGGACATAATTGTGGTTTATTTAGTGTATGAGTTACATATTAATGATAACTAAAACCATAATGAAGTACATAAATACTCCATAACAAGCTATGCTTAAAGTCACCTACACATCTGAAGAAAAAACTAAATGTAGCTCATTATCAGTAGTTAACAGTGTACAGTTAACATGCACATATAGAGCAAGTAAAAGTTACTGGTATCATCTATTATTAGAAAACCAGCACTACAGGCTGATATAGTGATACAGCATGCTATTGAAAACAAGCTAGAGAATGACAGAACTGAACTTCCAGAGCTCCTCCAGACATTTGGTTGAAGTATAATCACCTATATCTTGCCTGAACAGCTAGTGAAGATGCTCTCTTCAAAACCTGCTTGGACTACAAGCAATTTTCCTACAGTGGGCTATGTTATTTTTCTATTTGCAAGCTTTCTTAATATTTAAGCACATTTCTGCAAATACATATTTTGTCTTAATCAACAGGCAGAGAACATTCTATGTAATGCTTTGTCACTTCGTAAGAGAAAAAACATCTGCCCTTCTGTATTCTCAGAACAGTCAACCATTTTATTCAGTCATCATTCATTTTGCTTCAAGCACTGATCATGCTAAACAATGCTCAAGTGCCTTGCATAACTTGTGATGTGCTCAGTGTTTAAAGGGGAAATTTGCTTGCATCTCAGAAGTGAGACTACAATTAGATTCAGCAGATACGAATGAATTTATCTGAACAACTCAGCACAGATACAGGAAGAAACAAGAGGCATGTGCGTGGTCTTGATGTCTCGCACACGCTAAGTCTTACAACTTCTACCATTAAACTCATAATCCAGTAGCAGCACTTCTCACAGAAATTGTTCCACCCCACTCCAAAATTTAAACCTTACTCTGCAAAGCTCTAGATGAACATACATTCTACTCTTGCAGTCACTTTCTGTTTAAAGAATCAACCCTCTATCAATCTCTAGGGTTGTTTTGGAAAAGAATCATTATGTCTTCCAGCAGTCTTCTTTACACCGCATAGTAAGACAAGTAAAGGAAGATTTCTTCATAGTAACAACTAATTTGACACTGAAAGCCATGTAAACTTGTCAAATTTATTCAGAAAAGAGACAACTCTGCACTTTACGACTACTTGCTTTAGTTCAAGTCTGTCACTAGTCCATTTCATAGCTTTACCATTGTTTGGCCATCAGCAACCTCAAGGGGACCAAGCAGGCAAACAGCTGAAAAACATTATTGGAACATGGAATAGGCTATGAGGCCAAAGGCAAGCAGAATGTAGCTTGAGGTTATGCAGTCAATGGCCTGAGAAAGGCCTTGAAAAGTGAAACTTTGTGGACAACCAGAACACAATCTTAGTAATTATAGGATTAAATGACAAAAAGAAACAGCTGACAAAGATATGGTGCCTGTAATTATCTCCACAGGACGATGGCAACTGCATTGCATTGGGAGCAAAAGAACCATTAAAAATCAAAGCTAACAAATAACCATCAAACTATATAGAGCTAATATCTATAAAGGTGTTCACTGCAAAACAAAAAACGAGGCTATAACTGTGTACTGTTCATAAAAAACTACTTAGTTGGATACAGCTTCCTCTTCATAACTTCAAATAAAACAGTTCACTGTTCTTAGCACCTGCCTGTGAGAGCTGCTCTGAAGGTGATGTCTACATTATTATGTTGCCCCACTACATCAGAGGTGGGTGTCAACCACGCGGCAGCAGATACTGAACCTTTCTGCCAAGATTCCATTATACGTCATTGCCATGCGACAGATGGCAGCAGAGGGGCAGTCTGACCAAATGGCATCTGACATGGAAGTGCATATGAAGCAAAGATGTGTCACTGAATTCCTCCATGTGGAAAAAACAGCACTCCTTCACATTCACTGACAGTTGCTGAACACTGATGAGACCAAACAGTGGATATGAGCACAGTGAGGTCGAGGGTGGTGTTTCTGCCGTGGCAACAGCATGTCACCTCTGCTAGTACCTATTTTGACAGGATAGGCACACAGGCTCTTGTTCATTGCTAGCAAAAATGCATAGCTAAATGGTGCCACCTATGCTGAAAGAATACTATTTTGTAGTGAAGAATTTGCTCTATCAAGTAGTATCACTGTGCCCTGTTGCAGTTTCCATGGCAATAAATAGGAGGCACTGTTCAGAGCAAGCTATGCATGCAAGTTGAAAAATATTCCCATGCGGTTACTAGCTACAGCACTCATCAGCTTAAACACAATGTTCATAGAAAGTTAGTTTTGGACTAAGAAAAAGAGTCTATGTCTAAAAATGCCTGATTTACCTCTAAACAAAGAACAAAAGCACAAAAAAGGAAAGGAGCACTTTATTCTAAGAGGAACATACAAGAAACTTCCAAACAAACTGATGAACTAAGACTTAACTTAGAATACCTTTTCAAGCGAAATGCCACTTCTCTTCCTGTCTATTTTTGTATACTTACCTTTAATTTGGGAGACAGAGTTCTATTATTTTAGTAACAAATGCTTACTTGCCCCTTTTCTGTGCTTCACCAAATACATTGCACACGTTACAGAGAACACATTTGCCCAGATATTTAAGTCCCATGGAACCCCATCCTTCAAACATTTACAGATTCAAAATATAACAAGTGATACAGAGTATCCAGAGGTTACACCATTTTTTCCTTTTCCCTCTTAATCTTAGGTTTACAAAAATCAAACCTGTAATGCCCTTCTGCATTCAATGCATTTGCAGCATTGAACATGCAGAATGCAATTCAATTCTCCATTATTTCCACATTTAGCGGAAATCACTCCTTTAATGATATATGATACTTCAGTGGTATCACCACTCCTTATTAAGTTCTTTTGAGCTACTTAACTTATAACCTAATCTGCAAATGCATGGTAAAGCAAGCTGATAAATATCTCATGCTTTTTTCCCCTATTCCTTCACTATTCTTTTCCACTGTCTTCACAGACCTATTTTTTCCCCAAACTTCTGTCAAGTTTCCTGCTTTGTATTTCCTATTAACGCTTCCCCTCCCACCACTGCAAAGTCATACTTTTTTTTTAAACTTAAATTCTCAGATTGTAATCCATTGTTCAATGCAAACTATGATGTATCACTAACTAGGAAATGCAGTACTCTTTCATGTTAGTGCAAACAACATGAATTCACCACATAAAGAGTGGTTCTAGGAGGAGGAGAAGTCCATGTGCCTTAGAATTTCTACCAACAGTGGATTTAGACATGACTGAGGCTAACTCTAGGAAGCCAAAACAAAGTTCCACTGGGATCATTTATTCAGTTAAAATCGTTGACAGAGGAAACATTCTCGAAGGGCATGAAAACAACACTCTTACTACAAGAGACTGGAATTCCACGTTACTGCCAAGGAGCAAGTGACAGTTTAGAATCATATTTTGTCAAAGGAAACTAGTGCTGATCTACCCAACAGTGCTTACATACAGAAATACACTACATACCCGATGCTTTAAGCTCTTCTATGCACACTAGCTTCCATTTGCTTATCTTCATGTATTTCACTATTTCATAAGAGCACTGAATTTTACTCTGATTGTACTCTCTCAAAGTCCTTTAAAGAACTAAACCAGTTATCTCACTAACATCTTCATCTTGCAATTCCCTACCCCTCATCCTTTCTGATTTAGATTATAAAGATGTCCTATCTAATCCCAACAACATTTAACAATTTTAATTTATGGGAATCCATCCCATACAGCATAAATTGCCTTCATACATTCGAAGTCCATTAATAGAAGACTCAGTGCTTCATCCTACTCCCTATCAGTTTAATATTTTTCTCCTATTTTAAGATCCTTCATCAGTATAGATAACTACCTATTTACATTTCCCATTTTCTTCTATTCTATCTTGATTGCCTAAACAGTTCTTTCTGCCTAAAGCAATGCTTGCTTTTCCCTCAAGGAAGATCCACCTGTATTAAGACCATCAGGAAAAAAACTAGAAGAACACAAAAGAGTCAATCTCTAAATGAATAAAGACTATGCTATTTAATTAAGACTACAGAGAATTATTTATTATTTTTTAAATTTGATCCAAAAATATTGTCGCCCATTCAAGGTCATTACACAATTTTATGCTTTTAACTGTGTCATACAAGCTCACAGTCTGTTTTTAGGTGTCCTAATTCTGTTCTTTTCCAGCTCCTTGGGCCCCTCATTGAGAATAGTCTTGGCTCTGAACCACACTGTTTAGCAGTTATAAACACCAATGAGTTATCAACATTGTTTTTTCTCCTAGAACCAAAACACAGCATCATGCCAGACTGTATGAAGAAAACAGCTTTGTGCCAGCTGAAATTAAGACACTAAGCTATCCAATCAAAAGTTAAAGTTCTTTAATGGCAAAAGAAGTATTCCTTTTCAAAACAGGGGAAGAGAGGTATTCCATACCATGACATCACACAGAAGGAGCTTTGAAGGGTCTTTGAAATTCACGTCTCTCTCAAGATGCTTGGGAGGCAATGGCTTAACATCGCCCTGTGGGAGGTCAGCAACTGCTTTTGCATCACTTGCTATATCTTTATTTTTATTTGTCCTATAATTATCCTTTCCTCTATCTTAGTAAATAGTTTTTTCCTCAATCCACAAGTTCTACTTGGTTGTTTCCTCTCCGCATCCCATTGTGGAGTGGGGGTAGAAGTCAGTGAAGAACTGTGTGGTGCTGAGCCACCTGTCAGGCTAAACCACAATACTTAGCTAAGTATATTAGGTATTCTCAGATGTTTCAAGTCTCAAGCCAGACTCCTCAGGTAGAGAATTACCTACTGAACTGTATTTCTTTATTTCTGTTGCTACAAAAAGCCCAAATAATTTCTTGGTACATCAAGATCTGAATATTCATGCATTACATTATAAAATATACTTCATTTGTGATTTTGTATCTTTCTTTTGGAAAGGTCTGTCAAGCCAGACATAACTACTGTTTTCACAAAGAAAAAAGTGTTCCCGCCTCAAGTGTGTTTTTTAAGTTTACTTGAATATACTGCTAGGAACAAAAAAAAAGTCATTTTTTTCTTTGTTCCATTTAATATCCCTTCGATTTGGACTCCTCTCTCCCCCACTCTTTTAGGGCCAACCATAATTCCTCAAATTATTAAAGGAAACATAGGAATATGTACACATTGGTATCCACAAACGTCAGCATAGAAAAAATAACTTCCAATAATACTGCTCCAATATAGATAAAATGTAATTCAAAGGCCTTCTATTGATACACAAAGAGGATAACTTCAGCTTATTCAGCTACATCTGAGACACTTCATGACCCAAAACACTACTGCGCTTGACTTGAACAATAACCATAGAAATAGTTTACAAAGCTGCACATTATATCAATTAGCTTAAATTGATGCTCAGCTGGTGGAGTATGCTGAAGACACCATTTCAATTCACTATCCTTCTATATTTGCACTTTTGTGTGGTCTATGATTTCTGCTCAGATTTCATGTGCTCTATTGCCGTCATCAATACAGCAACACTTAATCCACCATTCCTTTCAGCATTACTGGAAGCTTTCACCTGAATATATTTTATGTAGAGGCTCACCAGCACACTTTTTATGTCTGTCCAGATACTGCAGCACTTGGAACCAACGGCATGGCTAGCACAGACACTTTGTCAAACAAGACAAGGCACAGCAACAGGCTAACTTGTTTTTTTGCCCCTCTTGACAGCTATTCAACTATTGACTTTCTAAACAAAACAATACAACCAATCACGTCTTGACTACAGGTAGTCTTTTGACATGTCTGTTAGACTAAGCAGAAGCACTTGCCTCAAAAGCATAACAGACAGAACATGATTATGAGTAGTATCATTAACAGCTAGGAAGACAGCCTCCAGCTTCAGTTTTTTTTTCCAGCTTTACAGAGTTTCATAAAAGAGAAACAAGTATGCTAACAATGTTATGCCAAAATCTCTTGCTTTTAAAGTCAACATCTGGTTTCAAAGAAAACTAGATCTCTCCTCACTACCCCAAAACAACTTAAAAGCATACCTAGTTTGAGGAAAATGAGTTTTTTTTTAAATATTAAAATGTATTTGAATAAAACATTTTGTTCTTTGAACAAAAATTAGTCAACTGCAGTTTTTCTTAGTTCTGAAATACTAACAGAATCCACAGCAAGCATCACCATAGAGAATGCAGATAGCAGACAGTTCATAAAAGGAGTATAAACTGAACTCTGTGAGTATCCCTGTAGAGGATAAAGAACTGCATTTCTTTGTTATCACTTCACTGTTTGGCAGCACTATAGATGGGCTGGTAACTCAAAATAGTCCATACATTTGATTAAGTACACAAGATAATTTTCCACCATAATTCAAGTATAGGACTGCATTAACACAAGTGTGATCCATCAGTATTGTATTCACTAAGTTAATGTCAGAAGAGTTACATCATTGTAAGCACAAGAAGGAACTCAACCTGACAAGAAAAAAGCATTGTTTTCGTTACCTTATGTTTTACACCATCATTAAGACCAAACGATAAAAACTCACTATATTTCTTGCCAATTAAACTTTCTGGATTATCATATCAATATAATCGTACTAGCAATGGCAAATTTCAGATTCCCACTTCACTCAGCAACAACACTAGCAATTGTTACTCTGCTTTTTATCTATAATGCACAATATTCTTTCTATGCATTACTTACAATAGAGGAAAGCTTTTATTGGCAATTCATATTTGGAAGGTTTAGTATCCAGAAATCACTTGTAGATCTTCAACAGAATTTCCAGTGCTATTAAGAACATCAGTAACTAAGACTTCCATGTCAGACTACAACCACCAAACAGCCAGGTGTTTTAAAAAACACAGACCACTGTCATTTGTATAGCACTACTAACAATTCAAATACTTGTCATGGAGTTAATGCAAAATCTTTTGTCACTGATTTATATATTCAAGTAAAAAAGGAAGCAGATAGATAATTGCAGACACTTTAGTGATTTTGTGATTCTCACTGAGAATCAAAAAAGCATACTCTGAGTTAATGACAGCAAAGCCACAATACCAAAATATTCCAACCACTCAAACCATAGTAACTTATATAAAAAAGCAATTGTTACCAGCAAAAAAAAAAAAAAGATCATGGTGCTCAAGTCTTTTGTTAAGTCCAATATATGTTTCTGCTCCTCATACAACAGGTGCTTTTTTTGAATCAAGCTACATATATTACCTGAATCACCACAGAATCTCAAGCATAACTTCTACTTCAATAGTAACAAAGTCTATCAAACAGTATTAGAGATACAAAAAGGATCTATCCACCACCTCCCAAATCTTTGAAGACTACATTAACACCGAAAACATAAACATTCAGATGTCACATCTGTAGAGAAACCTTTTAGTTATGAACCACCAGTCTCTGTACATTATCAGCAAGGAAAATTCAAAGTAAAGTAACCCAAAGTTAACACTTTCTATCTCTACGTATAATCCCTTACTCACCTGAATCATAGTTTCTTTCTGTGGTAGAGAGAATGCTCTCTCCTCATGTGAAGATGGTTTGTGAGTGGGCGGAAGATCAATCCTGTATTAAAAAAGATCAAGGTATGAGAGGATGACAAGCCATATTTGTAAATCATGCTGAATGGTCAGAAAAGGCTTGTAACTAAAGTCTTGCGCATAATCGGTTATGAGCTTTCTGAGCAAAAGCAAAAGGCTAATAACTTAAATGCCTAAGACTTCACGTATATATTCTTTAACTATAAAATCTAATAGAAACAGACGCCAAACAGTTATTTCTAGTCAGTTTAGAAGTTTCTCATCTATAGGGTAACACCTGACTCTTCCAAGATCGAGAGATTCAAGCATATTATTCTAGTCCTCAATAAGCATTAAAAGATGAGGGAGATTCCTTTCCCATACAATTTAAGTGTTAACTGTGTACAGTATATGTGGAAAAAAACCCAAGAACTTATTTACAGATATTCACCACCGTCACTTTTTAACGCATGCTCTAAATCAGGTCTACATGGTAGCTACGTGGACTAAATCCCTCCAGAATTTGTTAGCTTAGTTTTGCATGTCCATATCACCTATCTGGACACTTCCCTGTGCTACCTACTGCAGGGAATCTGCTTTAGGAGAGAGATTGGACTAGATGATCTCCAGAAGTCCGTTCCAACCCCCACAATTCTGTGACGTCTGGTGCTTAACACAAGAAACCATGCGCTGTATCTGAAGCTTAACAAGTAATGTGCCAGGAAGCACATTAAGTCAGTTGTTCCTGAGCATACGTACCTATATGTATATGCTTGCTTCATTTCACATGCACAGTTAAGATAAATGTTAGCGGACCTTTACTTCTACAGAGCAAAAGTTTACTTTCATATTTGGGCTATGTTATATATATATATATATATATATATAAAATATATATTATATAAACCCATATTTGGGTTACAATAAACCAGTAGTTCTTATGTCTGTGGCAAGTCAAGATGGATCTCCCTCTATCTAGCTCAAACTCTAAGCAATTAGAAAAATATAAGAGAAAACAGAACTAAGATGAAGAATATGTAAATGAATATTTACTACCTTTGAAACAAATCCTTAGCTTCTTCATTAAAAAAAAGCAAATGGTTTTTACGTGATTACCCTGAATACAGCCCTGAAGTCACGACCACTTACAGATTCTAAAGAAGCTCAGTCATTTGAATTACGATATGAACTAAGTATTTTGTACACATTGTGCTCAACTAAAAAAATTCAGTACATACTTACACTTTGTCAAGATAGGATGGCCTTTTCTTCCTTGGGGTCAGCAGCACTGTCACAAAGATGGTAATGATAAAAAGAGCAAGGACTGCTCCAATCACAGCCCCTGCTACAGCAACAGAAGATGTCTGCTTAAATGGCATATCTGCAATGTGATAGCATAGATTACACTTTTATGAAGTTCACATACTTTCCATGCTCAAACAAGCTATGTCAGTGTTGCTCTGAGGAAGGCCTCTTCTCTCCAGCACCGAAAAGAGAAGAGAAAGCCACTTCCAGTACTAGCTAGCACTCTTGTGATCCTTGCTCCAGCCGCCCATTTCAAAAATTGGTGAAATTAAGCAAACTCTTAAGTCATGAATATCAATTTCACTGACTACTTTTAAAAAATACTAGCTACATGCTCCAGTTTTAAATTTCATGGCAAGATGAAGATGAACACATACTATTTACATGAACGAGGTATGAATCAAAAAAAACTGGAAGAACTATGATATTACCGGTGATCTCTTCGAATTAAGTCTACAGGAAGGAAAAAGTGAAATATACAATCAAGAAAATAAATACTATTAAGAACAATGCAAACTCATTTATGCTTGGCTCACACTAAAAGCAACTGCTAGGGCTATGTTTCTCTACTACCTAAAGCTAGGAGAAACAGCCATTTGTACTAGTATGTACAAATAAGGAGGGGCTATGTGAAGAACAGCAACATTTTTTTCTTTAAAAAAAAAGGGTTTTCATTTGACTATAGCAGTGCTACATCTTATGCTTAACAAACTGTCATACTGAATGAGCACATGTCAGCCATTAAACATCACTTGTTTTGCTACACCAGGAATTCACTAAGTTGTAGAAGATTTCTAAAAGTGTGAACCTGCTAGCAAGCTCTGCTTCAACATTAGATTCAACATTCCCAACTTCCAGTAACTTATCCAAAAGTTGTGCAACAGGAATAATTCACATGGGCTTCATTAAAACCACTATTTGTAAATTACTAGTGGCATACAGCAACAACTGTTCAGATCTGTATTGATACAGAATCAGAAAGATAGCAATGAAGACGTTTCAAGTTAACACAGCTCTACAGTTACATTTCTAATGCAACGTACCCCATTTATTTCCCTTCAGAAATGTTCATATCCTTTCTCTGAACATTAAACAATCCTCCTCAATTTAGCTTCCTAGCTGAGGGAATTCTAAGAGCCTTTTCAGCTGCCTAAACATCCAAGAACAAAACAACTATATAAGCTGTTTTATTAATTACTCTTCAGCAGTTCAAATGCCATTTTACACTGGACTAAAGCACCCCTTTACTCATCCCTGAGTTCAAAAGAAAAAAGCATATGAAAGACCTGGCAACAATAATCCCCTGGAACCACTTACATTTTTAAGCAACAGGAAAAAACTGTATTAAACATATAATACATATATTATAATACATATAAACATATAATTATAAGAACTAAGATGGTGTTTGTTGTTGTGTGCTTTTTTTTAATTTGGGAAATTATGAGTTTATCCGTTAATTTTAACAAACACGTTACAGAAAAATCAGTGTAATGTATTGCTTTAGGTGACAACTGTTTTTACCATACAGCTTTTGTAACACAAGCCTTATTTGCCAGTCACATACTAGCGTATATGCAAGAATCATATATATGAAAACTTTAATTCCCCTCTTCTCATAAAAAAATGGGCACATCAGACAACAGAAAGATCAATTGCTGCATTTTAAATGGCTTAAATTTAGATTACACTCAGTGCCATCTCATTTAAGGAAGTGTTGTCAGAAGTTAATACACAGGACTAGGTTCAGTAAAAGCTTAGACACAGAACTCTGTTTCTGCCGTGAGAAAAGTAGCCACCCATTCGCTTCCATCCAGGAAACACCGCAATATCCAAGTGAATGTCAAGTACACAAAAAGCAAAGTGCAATTATTGCAGTGCTCACTTAATTTACTTTTCTGAACTGCTTTGACCAGATAACAGATTTTCAGTGTGATAAGATGAACAATAAGAAAACCCAGACTACTTTGAGAAGATAACAAGCCAGAGAGCACTTAAGATGTATAGAATCAGCTACATCGTTCTTTGATCACCAATAGGTGTAAGCAGATGGGAATGAAGTTACAACGCATAGTTAAAGAAGAACTACAGCAGCTGAGTAAAGAGGATGCTTTTTCTTGTTGTGGTTCTTTTCCAAATTCTATCCTATACAGTGCATCTACAGTGCTTGAAGTGCAATTGTATGGAAAGCAACTATCCTTTATTCCTAAGGTTCATAGTCTTCAAGTAATTTCTAAAGCAACTCATTTTGAAAGGTTAGGGTCTCCAAGAAGAGATGCTAAAAAGCTGTTTTAACAGTCTAATTAGAATAGCTCCTAATGCCTGTGGTTTTGTTTTTAAGTGTGTCTGTCAAACTTTTTAAACGCTACCTATATTCGAGAATGTAATAAAAAGTTTATTCACACAACAGCCATTTAAACTTACAATCTTTGTTTCTTTAAACAGCAGACATAATATACAAAAACATGGCAACACTTGTATGCCCTCTACCTATTATCAGTTTCAACACCAAAACACTTCAACTTCTTAACCAATGGGAATTAAATATATATCCTTTTCTTTAAAAAGCAACAAAAAACTCCACAGAGAAAAGATAAACCATGTGGAGAAAATGTTTATGGTTGTATGGTTTTTAAGTAACACCATCTTTTAAAGATGACATATCAAGTACTGTTGTTTGAAGAGAGGTATGGTCTCTTTATTCCAGAAATAATTTGCATCAGAACCCTTAGCTAGAAACAAACTCTGAGTTTGCTCTCTAGCTACTGATACACAATATAATTTTCTAATGTTCTTGAGACTTTGGTTTATGTATCAGTATTCCATTAATCCAGATGTAAACTTGAGTTGTTTAGGGAAGGTTTTCCATTTGAATTTCAAATAAAACTGTTTTAATCTTTTTTTTTTTTTTTTTTTTTTTAAGACATGCAGTCATATGCAATCACAGTGTATTGTCTACAACACTCAAAACAGCTACTTTTGTAAAGCTTTAAATGCTTTAAACTACCAAAGATCATGAGGATAGCAAAGTAATTCCAGCAACAAACTCCACTCATGAAGTAGCTGCAAGCATGTGACCCATTTCATTTCAAATTTAAGTGGGTTTTTTTTTCCCCACTTTTTCATGCTTCAAATCCTAAGACTTCTCAGCTTCATTTTTTTCCATGCTAGACATTTTAAGATGGCATTTGCACACCATTCCTTCTTATTCCGAATCCATTTTTCTACAATTCAAGCACACTGTTAAAACACTAAATTGTTTGCAGTGAAAACAAATCCACTGCAGTACAGAGACTGCACATTTTTATCTCAATTGCTGTCTTACAAGATTCTGTAGTTGCATCATTGCATGTTTTCACTACATGAAGCAGCTGTGCAAGTGTTCACTTCCCTAATAATAATCTGAAGTTCTAGATACTCTCAACAAAAGGAAACATTCTAACTTACGCAGAAGCAGAGTAAAACCATTGCTTTAGCTTCTAGTTGTATAAACTCCAGCAAACATTTTGACACCTCTTGCACACAATGTTTATTGGCATCCCAGAAAATATTCAAGTTGGTTTCCACCTCTAGCTTAGAAATCCATTGAACTTTTCTTACTAGCTGCATCCAGTTTAAATTTGAGATACCCATTTCAGAAAGGGTTCACTGTACTTGCAAAAGGAGACTGATGTTCAATAAAAGATTCTGACATCCTGACAAGTACAGGCTTAACAAAATACCATATTGTATGTATATATACACAAAAGATTTATAAATCAATGACTATACAAAAATAATTTTCTTATTCAAACAAGCCTTTTACTAGTTTACAGTTACTTCTCAAAACCTTGTTCATAGATAAGTTACTTTCAGTGCAATGACTTCTATTAAGTACATCGTTACAAGAAGGCTCATTAAAATGCTAAGAGGTATTCATTTTTGTGCAGAAAGAAAACGAAAAATAAAGCTTTGATTCCACTGTAACTCATCGTAACTGGTAAATTATTTGTAATATAGAAGCATTAAGATTACCACAGATGGCAGCTAGATTTGAGTAATTCACTTACTACATCTGCAAAATAAATGCCCCACAAAATTTTATTCGATCACTACGTAAACTTTTTTTTTTTAATTTTAAATCAGAGACCCAAGACAGCCACTTCATATTCATTAACAAGTTTGATGGATAACTTTAATTTAGCTTTTTCTTTTTTAACCTCTGACATAAACCGTATTATAAGCATTCCGCTTTCAAATCCAAATCTAAGACAGTAGTACAACATAGGGAAAAAAAGCAGCTCAAATACATTTCTCCCAAATTCAATATTTGCAGTTGTCAAGTCACAATATAAAAACCTTCCAAAAAAAAAAAATCAGTTTCAAAAAGTTTATTCCTCCCCGTATGTAAGTATAAACAATCTGAAAGTGATCAGCCAATGAAAAGAAACGGTGAATACAAGTTTTGTTTTCAGTGGCTACTACACATACCACTCCCTCCGGGATATTACCGAGCCATCTATGTGAGAAACAAAGTCTTCTTCATTGTCATCGTAACAAACACCACCCATATACTTCATCCCCAGTGTTCCACTTTCATAGTAATCCATCGGTCTTTCATAACGTTCCTGGTACCTGTTAATATTGTCTATATTGTTCCACTCTGGTTTTTCTGGGTCTTCTAAATAATCTTTAGATATTAAGCTGTTCATTGGATGCTTTATTTCTTTTTTTATACTGTCAGGGTAAGAATCCACATCATCTGACTGAAGAACATCTATTTGAGACTCTTTTTGCATATCTGATGGTGGAATGTAGTTCTTAGCAAAGTAGTCACCACGGAACGTCCGTCTTCTCCTATAGCAGATAATTCCAACCAGAACACTGACCAGTATGAGGAAGAGGGCCCCACCCACAGCACTACCGATGACAGTACCCCAAGTGTCTTCCTGCATTGCTGGCAAAGTTGATGATGGGAAATCTATTACTCTAGGTTCTGTTGCTAAACCTGTGATGCCATCAGTCGAAGGATGCCAGGGAACCGTGGGCAGTCGAGTGGTAGTAGTAGGAGGATCTAATGAAAAGAGCAAAGAAGTAGACAAGACACAGAAAAGGCACAGAATGTCAATGCAAGCTAAATCAGTTAAGAAAGCAAAGTTGATGGGTATGTTCTACAAGAATAGTTTTTCATTCTCAAGTTCATGTTACTATGAAGTCTTACACTTTCTACAAGCTTTGAACCACTTCAGTATATTTTGGTTTGATCTGTGCTGCAGGATAGGAAGTTTCCTTCAAGTGTGCCAAGAAAAATTATATTTAAGTAGCTATCTTGCACTCAAAGCAAGCTGCTTTTCCTACTCAGATGTTCATGGTTTAGAATTAACCTCCCTTGTGGAAGAATGCTGTCTATTATATAAAACCCCCATCTCCTACCTTTCCAGACAGCAATTAGGAATATTCAATCAAATTGTTTATGCCATAGAATAAATTACTCCAAACTCCCCCATTACATATTGTTCAAGGTACTAAGTATTATAAGAATGAAAAACTATGGAGTTGTGTACTCAGCAGCACATGAACTACTGATTTCAAGCTATTCTCTCCAAAATCTGTTGCATTAATACCTTACTCAGCTTCATCTTAGGGTTAGCATAACCCTAGGAAGCATGATTTAAAATTGCACGTATTAAACTCCATAACACTACATTGAACAAGGAGCTTTCACAATTTCAAGATAAAAACTAGGAGATTTGCAGTGAAAAAGCGTTCTCTCCCATTCCTCCTAGAAACCAATTTGACTCCTCAAAACAATTCTACATTCATTCAAAAAAAAAAATAATTTTTTTGTCAGACTATGCAAGGAAACAAGAGACTGCCAGAAACTGAGTGCTTCTTGAGCATTAAGTTTTTCCTTTGCTCTTTAAGTCTACTGGAGGAGATGTATGCAGCTGTATTGAAGACAAGGTTTCAAGTCTTGGGCTGTTGACACAAAGATGCTTTCTGAAATTATCCCAGCCAACTTTGAGGTGACATGCAATACCAGTTTCTACTTCAGCAGTGAAGTAAATAAAAATAACTTTCTGCCTCACCCAACGTAAGGTAGTTTTAAAAAAAAAAGTAAAGCAATTAATTCTAAACATATTATTACAGCTTAAGTATTTTAGAGAGAATATTACACTGACAGTCAGGTAGCCATGTTATTTAAATGCCCATAAGCAAGATTCATCAAACTACTAAATATTACAGACGCACCCTCAATTTACCACCGCAAAAAGTAAAACTGCTAGAACTGGAAATTTGTTAAGCATCCAGTTATCTGATGAAACATAAGCTTAAGAATGCATGATTTGTGATTTTACTATTCAGAGACTGTGACAATTCTCACATTAGTCAGAATTGCCTTATTGATCATCATTGCATATTGTATTTCAGACTGTATATTGTATTTCAGACAGATCTCATTTCAATTTAACATTTTAAGCTTGACATGTTACATTTTATATAGACTTTCAAAGCAGATAATCATATTACCTGATTATGTATAAGTGGTGATTTGTTAGGGAGGCATACGTAAATGAATTAATTTGACAGAAGACAGGAAATTGAACAAGGAAGATGCACTACCAAAATGAACAAGAGGAGTTCAGATTGTGATTTTAGTTAAAATGGATTTAAAGTGAGTTTCATAATTTAACAAAGAAGTAGAGATTAAGTAATCCAAATTTACCAGGGTTCCCATGTCCTACAATTCCACAGATCAAGGAGTTAAATTTGAGCCTCTCCTTCTTGAAAAATGTACTTTAGATACAAGATGTTAGCTTAGCATACAATTTCAGATCGTACCAGCAATATTTACTTCAGGATGTACGTACACAGAAACATACACTAAATACTTTACCCATTTCCCTCTGATAATGAGGTTAAGTCTTATCCTGCACATTCACAAGTACATGCATCCTGGAAAGTTTAATTACCACACATAATTGTTACTGCTGTTTCATACTGCTATTAATATAAAAGATTTTTGTACATTTGTTAGATCTTATTCACAAGTTATCAAGTTGTTGAACTGCATTATCTACAAACCCTAGTTAGCATCTTGATCTCCAGATGACTACAGTTGTAGAGGCAATTCAGCATCTGTTTATATGCATTCCTGGAGCGTATAATCATAGCAACTTTTATTGTCCATCTGCGTCACTATCTTCTACCGTAAGAGAATGACAGCTCTCCTTATTTGTAAGATTAATTACGATCAGGAACATGCAGTGTTACCTTCTTATTTTACACAGAGCTTTCTGAAAACATACAGATAATTTTTCCATACTTTCCACTCCAAGCATATTTCACAAATACAAAACAACATTGAAAACAAGAATATTGAAGTTCCTTACCTCCACTCCATAAAACTTCATTTGTATAACATCTCAATTTAGAGAGCTTGCTTCGGACAATTCCCCCCAGCATATTTGACCACCACAACCTAGAAAAACTAGATGCTACATGCCAACTAGTTCTCTTCACAACGGTAATATTTCACCTCATCAGCAACTTGTTTCTTTGCATTCCTTATGCTTTTCCACAACACACTGTTTAACTCCACATTAATTATTTATATGGTAATTTAAAAACTATTTCCTACTGATATTTTTCTTAACCTCCTAACTTATGACAACATTTCACATTATCTCTTTGTCTCTTACTGTGTTGGGGGCCCTTGTTCAAATCCTTAAGATGTACATGCTGAAGTAGTAAGGACAAGTGAAGAAGCACAAAAGTATTATTCTGTTATATATGGCTATTATTCTCATTAAAATAGGAACTGTAATTGATTAAACCAGGAAAAGTCAAAAGCCTGTATTCTACCACTGCTGAAAAAACTCACTCAATCCCTTGATGCATAAAACAGCATACTGTAACTTTTGCTTTAAGTTCATTTCTACTATGAAAGGTGAGATGAACTCTATATCAAGCATAGCTCTAGTACCTTCTCAAAATGCACCACAGTCCTGATATAGTTATAGTTTGTTTCTTCTCCATTACTTGTCTCCAAATATTCCCTGAGAATATTGGTAACATCTTTCAGCAGTGGTTTTGCTTTATTTTAGTCATGCAATTGTTATTCTTCCTTTAAATTAGGTTCTTGATACGGTTTTCCCACCTCTTCCAATACATGAACCGTACCTTAGACAGGTTAATTTATATAATGAAGTTCAGTAAACTGCATGATTCACCTAACACCCCAAACACTGTATCTGCCCTTCTCAATCCCCTTGCAGCATATCACTGTTCAAATGCTCTAGATTTATCTTCGAAGTCAACAGAAGCTAAGCCCTAAAGACATGTAAATAAAGAGTCAATCCTTAGAATCAGACAGATCATTACCTTTAAAAAGTTAAGTTCTGTTTTAGTACCAACCAGTATATCACTGCAAAAACAAACTGCTGAGCACAATATTTTTCCACAGTAAATGATTTGGTATTTAGCACAAGGGTTGCTCTGAAATTAATGACTCCTATTTTATTATATTAGTCAACAGCATCAGAGGAGGATGATGGTGGTAGGGAAGTAAAGGTTGAACCTCCCCATCAATGTTCTGTTGCTTTGCAGCAGGTGGTAGCAGAGAGGCTGCCTGACAAAATGGCATCTGATGCATACAAAGCAAAGGGGTATAACTGAATTCCTCCATACAGAAAAATGGCACCCACTGACACTGATGCTTGTTGAATGTTTATGAAGACCAAGCAGTGGATAAGAGTACAGCAAGGCAGATGGTGGGTGGTACTTTCAGCAGTGGCGACAGTAACATGAAAGACAAGCCATGCTCTGGATGGCCACACAGCTGCTACCATGAAATGAAGAACATCCTACCTCCTTCAAAGAAAAACCTACCTCCTTCAAAGAAGATTTGAAATTGTTAGAGAGAAAATTTGAAGGAGGTGACAAAAGAAGCAAGTATGAGCTTTTCTGAACATAAATCTCACCAGTCACTTCTTAAATGCAGAGGAATTAGGCCACAACAATGTAAGCAAAGGAACAAATTGCCAGGAAAATAAGAATCCTGTTTTACATGAAGTACTGGAAGTCAGTATGTTTTTACCAGATTAAGTGGTTGACACATTAAGCTGTAAACTAGTTTTGGAAGTCTTGTTGCTGCAGTGCTAGATCAGGAACTTTAACAATACTTGATCACCTCCAAATCCCATAAGCAGCATGACTTCCTCTGTATAGTTGTTCAGCAAAGGAAAGTATCTTCACATCACCGAACAAAATACTGCGAAGCTAAGTGTGAAGCTAAGATATCTGTACCAGTAAATTAAAGAAACCCCCCTGGCTTTAGATACCATTTTAATGTTGCTCAATTCATCAAGACAGATCGTTCACTGTAGCTACAATCTAACGTATCTACCATCTAATCCTTGTCAGCTACTCTTAATAGTCTCCTGAATTCAAAGGTATTAAGCTAAAGGTCAAAGTAAAACAATGCCTGTAAACTATTTTGAAATACTAATGCATATAAAGGCAAAAAATATTTTTGCTCAGGTTACATTCCAAACCTATGAAACATTTCAAATCAATAGCTATCTACTTTCTAAAGCTTTACAATTACCAGTACCATAACTGCTCAGAAACGTTAACTCCACAAGGCACCCCTGACAGGCTCATTATTAAAGTTTGAAAGATAATATGATAACATAGCTTCGTCCACTAGCTTCCGAGCTTCAAGTAACATTCTTGCCAGGTCTTATACAGTGGAAGATGATTAAGATAGAGAAATAAAAAAATTAAATGATGACTCTACATGCTTGCATGATGAAAGAAGGACATTCACAGGTGTCACTCATCATGACTAGAAAGTATCTGATCAGTTAAGTACAGAATTAAGAGTAAAAAGGGAGTAAGCAGCTTGCTTTAAATTTTACTATTTCAGTCTCATTTTATGCTTATTAGATTGTCCCCTCCACAAAGTAGCCAGGATGGTTATTATATAAGAGACATTTCACACAATCTACTCACCCTACATAATTTCAAGCACATTTCAGTTGTTTAATAATCCAGTTAACACACAAAAGTTACTCTCATAGTCACGGTTAAATGAGATTGATATTAATTTCTGAAAGCAATACAATTTTTGGACTTGATGAACACCTCACTGCTTCCTTAATCAACTCTTCCATAAGTTGATACAAATTGCTTTTAATTGTTTTGTTGTTCTAAGTAGTTTAGAAGAGATTACAGATATCTCAGATACTTTGTGTTAGTTAATGCGTATGCATTATTTGAACACTATTTGCACCGGTGTAGCACCAGATTCTCGTTTGCCTGAAAAGTCACCCATATTTTCTTGGATGTTCACGATGCTGTATGCCCCAAGATTATAATGATCATGCTTTTAAGAAGCAACATTTAATCTGCCTCAACTAAAGTGTTTCTTATTACTGGTTCACATAACTTGTAGAACCATAGTCTTGAATGATCTCTAGATAGGAAGTTCCAAAATTGAACCTTACAAAAAAAATTTAAGATTTGCACTGTAGTTGTTGCAAAAATAAGTAGTACTAAGTAAAACTGAGAAAGAGGCACACAAAAAAACATTAATGCAGCTTAACTATCTTTGCTGTAAACTAGTTCTAGTTGTTTATCATGGGCTAGAAGAAACCTTAAACTACAGCTCAACTGGCATGCATTTCTATTTCACTTTCTGAAAAACTTAGTCTGGGAATTCATGCTTGCCCTTCTAGTATGTTAGTAAATTATCATTCAAATTATATTTGCAGTATATATTTTTATGTGTGACAGTCATATGAAAGAAGTTCTACTGACAGCATACAGCATTCACAGAATTGACAACTCCAACAGTTACAAAGTTGGGTCAAGTTCTCCCCTCTGTAACGTTAGTACAGGGCTCATGACAGAGTATTGGAATGCTACATTCCAGGAGCATATTTCATCAAATCAAATGACATTCTGCTAATTTTCATGATTTAATTCTCACAATAGAACAATATCTTCAGACTGTTGCATAGCCACGAATCAAGTTTCATGTAAAATGTAATGTTCTGTTTTCAAGTAATTCCATTGTCTGCAAGTACTTAGACATTTCTAGATAACTAGCTCATTAAATAGTTATTTAGAACAGCTCTCCACAAAGGCCCTCCATGGAGCAAAGACTGACATGCAGCATGATTACTTCAGTATGATTAACTGAACCACTGTCCCTTCTAAAAATGCTGCTAGCTACCCAAAATGAATTTACAGACACTGCTTTAGGCATCCTCTATCTTCAGTTTTTATCTGAAGCATTCATTCTCATCTCAACCTTTTGAGCGCTTGTGTTTAGTTTTATGTTTTTAGGAAATCATTTATATTTCTTTTCATGTAGCTTGTAACCTGTCAGAATACATTTTAATGCTCCTTCATATTGTGAAATAACTACTGTTGGGAATGTACTGAAAAGCAGTAACACACAAGAAGTGAAATACTAGTTTTTCCTGTCTTATTTCCTTAAGTGATAACTAAAATTAGATCAATAAGTGCTAATATATTAATTTAAACAATCCATTGTTGAGTTTGGGAGAGCTTTTTCACATTTGCCCAATGCTATTCAAGTATACCTTGTTAAATCATGGTGTTCTCTTAGAGAAGGTGTCACAGTACTTTGTTATATAGATACAAGTATTTTTCACAACAGAACAAGTGCTAAAAAGAAGAACCAGTTTCCTGTATTATGCCACGTAGATGAGCAAATAGGAGTTCCGCATCGTTGACTTCTCTGAAGACAGCTGTTCCCCATTAACATTCATTATGGACCAGGTATTATTTATTGTAGTCAAAGTCTTACTAAAACACAAGGTAGAATTGGATAAACCAAGTTAATCTACCAAGAAGTAAATCTCAGAAGCGCTACGGCAACAAACTCAACCATAAGAACTTCTACTCTTTGTTGCTATTATGAAGAGCCAGTTTGATCCCAAGTTTCACTGTAGCTCTGAACTCCATACTTACCTTACATACAATGAAAAGACTCATATTGAAGCGCCACTTGATGCCTGAAATTTGCTATTTCAACTACTATAAACATTAGAGTCAACACATTGTTGTCACTAAGAAGTAAGACTTACCTAATATGTAGATAGTCTTCTGATCACTTCTCTGACCAAGGGAATTAGTCACCTTACAGATATAAGTCCCAGTGTAGTTGTAAGTCAATGGGCTGTTGAACTGCAGAGTATTGTTGACAGACAGCAGTCCTTCAGGCCACTGTCCATCCAGCCTAAAACAAAAACAGTTGGCTATACTTCAGCTGTAAATCCTTAAGACCAAAGTCCTAAAGTAATTAGGTTAAAATGCATCTAGTACTAGGCTAGTAAGGCACTTGCAAGATACCTACAAATTAAAACAACTAAGGAAGCCATCTCAAAACAAACAATAGAGGAACAAACTAAATCAAGCTGTAGAAGTTAATAGTTAAACTAGGATGAATTTATACTGCTGTCAAGATAATATAACTGTCTTTTTCAGCCATTTCAGCTATCATACTAAAGAATATTTCTGGCAGTGCAAGCTTAATTTACAGGATAAAAAAATCACTAACATTTCCCAGCAGGAGCTGAAACAGATTCTTCTCTCTCAACCTGCCTTCCCTAATATCTATCTCTCCTACATTATAGCATCTTAATTCAGTGTGATGCTTAGTGATCCACTTCAGGAATCAACTGGATAAAAAGCACTGAAAAAAAATCAACTTCTCCAAAACTACTATTTTCCCAAAGCATCCTAAACATAATTTCAATAACAACTGTGAGAGCACAACAAAAGAGAACAGACACAGAAATTGGAGCTATTTTAACATAGCTGTCAAGTGCCTATTGAAACATGCCTGATCTAATGCCTAAATCAATCTTGTTGCATCTCATCTTCCTTTCATTTAACCATTAAAAAGTTAACCAACTCCATAATCAAGCATGATCACCAGGCCTGCATACCATACAAGCATTTAGCAAATAAGATTTGATAAACAGCATCAAAACAAAAGCCACCTCAACACCATACTAGGTTTGCTATTAACCTGTGAAGTTTTCCTTCTTTTTTCTGAAGACTATTGCATAGAGTTTCTACAGCTATATGAAGCTGATACAAATGATTAGCAATATATTTTATTCATTTTGAAGAATATTATAAGATAGTCAATTTGTTACAAATGTAAACAGTAGAATAGAGCTTTCAATATACACAGCATTTTAAAATATTCCTTACAACCTTAGGCAGCAAAGATGACATTGCACTTGCAGCAATTAAAGCTTCTAGGATACCACACCAAAAAAAAAGTTATGATTTGAAAAACACTACAAAGCACACACTTTCAATACATCTAGTCTGCCTCCTTAAACAACTCAAGTTTTCCTTACGCATAATTTTTTCCTCCTTAAAAGTTCAACATTCATTAGTGTTACAGCTACTCAGGTCAATTTCATATTTGCTAAAGCAAAAAAGCACACTCCTTTTACTCCAGTAAATTAAGTCTTTCATGTATAAGTTGACTTACTGGTTGCCTTAGTGACTTAATAGTTACTTCTAAAGCTTCAAGTGCTAAAAGCTATACATATTTTTTCTGTAAACAATAATTGTATTGCCTAGTTCTTAAACTTAAATCCAAGTAGTGAGTACCTGGCTCATCTGAAGAAAAAGGCAGTAGTGCTTTCGAAGTCCTGGCATACTACTTTAAGCAGTTTTTTTTGTGTTGAAATATCTCATCATACTAAGTTTAAGTTAAGCATATAGATAAAACATTTAAGTGTGATCAAATTCTTCAGTACAACACCATTCTTCAATACTGACTCTATACGCCTATGCGTATGTTTAGGATCAAGTCTGTTACATGACTATAATGGTTAGTTTTCCCATCAAACTGGCACTCAGTTACTGTCAAGTTATCATTTCCACTTTTTCTCAACACTACAATGATTATCATTTTTATATGCTAATTTTTAACTGCCACTGGGAATGCAAGGAAAAGGATTACAACTGAAGAACAGTAAATATTCCAATGATTTTACCAACAGAAATACTTTAACACTGCTGCATATGAATTCATATTGTGCTCACAGAAGTTCTTTCTTTGATTTCTGCAAGCATCAAATGAATTTCAAGTAGCTTTATTTCATTTATCCACCTCCATCCCGTGCCAATTTTGATCTATGTTTACTTCTATCATCTTTTTCTGTTTCTTGCCTGATATACAACCACGGCTGCAAAAGCTACACAGTAAATTTCAGAGTAGGGTCACCCCATCCACTTACTCATTAAATTAAGCTATTATTTCAGAACACCCATCTACATTAAGTTTTATTTATTTAAACTAGAGATATGCATTCAAAGCTTAGCTTCCATTAAGCTGAATATTGCATTTATCAGTCTTGACAATTACTTAAACACTCTTGAAAAACATGACAAGTTCCACAATTCAGTAAGAAGTACTTGCCTTCTCAACTGTAGTTTACAGATTTTAAAATGCAGGTATTGATAAGTCTTTTCACATATCTAGAATCTACTTCATGTAATATTAAAATGGAACTAATCAAATGGTCGATTCCCTACTAGATGTATCAAACTGCCCAATATAAAACAACATACAGGCTATGCTAATTTAACCACCAAAGATTTTATTGTAATAGTAACAATAAATTGTCCAGGCTCATGAACTTCAAAAATATATACCCATCCATATTCACAGAATGGCCAGGGTTGGAAGGGACCTCAAGTCAACTTTGATCATGAATCTCCAACTCGCCTGCGACATGCAGGGCCGCCAACTTTCCTATTTAGTACTAGACCAGGCTGCCCTGGGCCCCATCCAACCTGGCCTTGAACACCTCTAGGGACAGGGCATCCACAACCTCTCTGGGCAGCCTGTTCCAGCACCTCACCACTCTCACAGTAAAGAGCTTCCCCTAGAAGTTCTTCCACCAGAAGACACCCAACCCAGATCTTCCTTCCTTCAACTTAAAACCATTTCCCCTTGTTCTGCCATTATCTACCCTTTCAAAGAGTTGACTCCCCTCCTGTTTATATGCTCCCTTTAGGTACTGAAAGGCTGCAATGAGGTCATCCTGCAGCCTTCTTTTCTCTAGGCTGAACAAGCCCAGCTCCTTCAGCCTGTCTTTGTAGGGGAGGTGCTCCAGCCCTCTGATCATCTTTGTGGCCCTCCTCTGGACCTTCTCCAACACACAAATCCTCTACCCTATTTTTAGAAGGCTGGTTAACACCATTACATCCTACCCAATACAAGTTACATAGCCTGTTTAGTTTACAATACCACTTCAGATTATACCACCATAATCATGCCACAAGTCCTTCTTTTGTAAATATTTACCTGGTCCACATGAATTCCATAGGTAATGGATTTGCGTCAGCATTACATCTGAGCTGAACATTTTCTCTTCCAATGAACCAGTTTCCATCATATCCAGTTACTGAAACTTCTGGGGCATCTGCCAAAAAATAGTTTACCTATCAGTAACCACAATATTTTCTTTCAACACAAACAGAGTAATGATCAACTTGATGCAAAAGGTTTTCATTTTTGCTGTTTTAGTTTTGATTTTTAAGAGCCACAACCACCAGAAAGAAATAAAATACAGTCCTAAACATAAGCACAATACATAACAGTAAATTAGAAAGGGCATAATACAGTTGTTTTAACTGGTGCAGCTGTTCCACTCTTTTTTGTTTTGTTTCTTAACAAAAAAAAAAAAAAAAGAAAAAACAACCAGCACTTAAGTAGAAGAAATTCTAAAGGAAAGAATCAATTTTGCGTTCCTTTCATATTCCTTGGTAATTCAAAGCTACTTCTCACTAGTAAGATACAGCAAATAATCAGAAGCAGTGTTTTGAAAAGCAAGGTAATTAGGAAACCAAGAAGTTCACACCTGCCAGTTGAAAAGGTTAACCATTATCCGCTGCCATTGTAACGTGCAACTATGTTGTTTTGCAACTAAAAAAGCAAGCGGACCACTTCAGACAAGTGAGAGAGACCCTGAGGAATTGTTAAAAAAAACAGCAAAAAAAGAACCATCGTTATGAGTTTGTAACAGCTCCTACAGCAAAGGCATAGCAATATTTCTAAGGGCCGCAAGTAGAAGGGAAGACTACAACACACAATCTCCGATTCTCGTTTGCTCTTAAGCTGCTTATACGCAGTGGCATTGCAGATTCTGAATTACATGCTAGCAGTAACTTTCAGTTATTAACGTCCATTCTTCTCTTAAACACAGAGCCTCAATCTCATTCATTGTCAAGACAAGTAGTCCTTGCTTCTGCTGTTTTGGTCTCACTTAAATCTGAGACATCATTTCAACACTGATAATAAAACAGTGATTAGAACTGATCTGTATGTCCAAATGAGCAATTGCTCATTTCTGCTTAGAAGGAGAAGACATTTGTGCACACAAGACAATATGCAAACGTTCATCCTTTACAAGTTCAAAGCCTTTATCTATCAAGTCCTAAACTACCAATGCAAGAAAGTTGTTTCAAGTCTCAAGTCCCAGATAGTAAACATTACTTTCAGAAAGAGGGGAATGAGGTGCAGCAGCAAAGGCTACCTCAGTTCAAAGCAGTGTCCTTACACGATCTGAACAAAACTTTGCCAAACAGAACAAATGTGTAAGAGACTTTAGTTACACACCGATGTAACTAAGTTCATGTTTTCCAGTCATGAGATGTCTTCCCACTAAACTGTCAGACTTCAGCTGCATGCTGTTTTGAAGTCCTTAAGTCAGAACAATATCAAAGAAAGAATTAAAGACAGCTTATTTTGCTGTTTAACAAAATTGCTTAACAAAAAAAAAAAAAAAACAACAGATCACACACGTAAGGCTTATTTTCTTCAGCAGTTTTAATCTAAGCAGAGTCATAAGCCAACTTGCTTCATATTCATATCTTCTAAAGACAATTTAAAACAAATCTGTTAGACAAACCCGGTACCTGAACAATTTAAAGTTGAGTAACAAGTACTGGTACTGAATATATTACAATCTTGTTTTCTTATGCAAATTAGAAAGGAAAAAGCTTTACGTACAATTTTAAACTTACTGAATGCCCTCCTCCCTTAAGTCATACTTTAAACTCGTCATTACAACCATAAAGTGTTATTTGATTTCTTTAATACTGCTGAAATCATAGGACACCGTGAGGTGTTTATAGACCAAACTTCATCTGTAATTTTTTCTTTATTGACTACCACCATGAATACTAAGTTCACCCATGAGCCACAATCTCAAACAACCATAATGCTATTTTAGCTTTGTTACTAGACTTTTTAATTACAACAGAAACCCTAGACTTCTATTCCTGGCTGATCCCTTATTACATGCTTTTCTAAGCAATTTTCTGAAGAATTAGATGTTCAACATGTCCCTATCAAACCTAAACACAGATAAAGACACTAGTTATAGTAAATTCATCAAGTAGCAACAGCTACTTAAAAATACTTACACTGTATATCCAACACATGAGAGAATCTTATCTCCTTTTCCAAAGCTGGGTGCCTCACAATACAAGTTATTCGTCTTCCTCTTGCAAATCGTGTAGGGACAATATTATACTGACTTATGACTGTCACTGTTTCATTTGGAAACAAAGTGGAGCTGGATTCCATTTCACCAAGACCTCCTTCCCAGTCAATCTCCGCAGCAGGTTTTCCAGTGGCTGCTGTACAAATGGCTGCTATTGTTTGATTTGCACCATCAATCAGAGGGTTTGGTCCTTTCGTTAAGCTGACAATAGGTTCAACTATGGGGGAGAAAAAAGGTAAATTTAAGCCAGAAAGAGTTCAGAACTTTCACCTAACTCTCTCACATAGCAACACTCATCTAACTCATTTTACAGAGCTCACACTGAACAGGCAATATGTAAATAAGATCAAATGATTATCAAGGATAAGAACTCTGCAGTGCTTTGGCCCACCAATATTGCATTTGCTCATGACTTGAAGTTTAATGCTGCTCATTCCTTACGTTTAAAGCTCTGACAGAGAACTCCAGAGTTGTTAGGCTCAAAGCACAAACCACAGTGCTTCAATTCCAATGTCTGACAACAAATAGATTTTTATGTATTAGATTGAAAATACCTCCTATATTAAAGAAAGCCTGAATTGCACTGCAAAGTACAGTACTGTATTTAAAGTATTAATCTACACTGACAGTTTTGGTCATTTCAGCACTACTTTATTCAGTGTTCTAACACCAGATATTAAAATTTTAAGTTTCTTACAGTTCTTAAGTGCAACAACAAATTCCAGGCTAAAACTAAGAACAATCAAGAATTGCCTTTTTAAAGATTTAAAATGCAGACATATACACAGTAAAAACTTTGCATTAAATTATTCATGCATATAATTTACAGAATTTTTATATATAAAATTAGAAGTGTATATACAGATGTTATCAGCTATAGACATTAAAAACTTGATCTCAATACTTTGTTCAAGACTCAAGAAGCTCAACCAAAAGAACCTGACATCCTTGTAAATCCATTGCTTTGCCACAGGTTTAGGACTTAGAGAGCAAACTTGTCTCTAAAAAGGAAGCTATGTTACTGATCCACAGGTCTGCCACAGGCTGTAAAGCCTTTAAGTACTTCTTCCTGTTTTACTAGTATAATCTTGTTAAGCTGGAATAGACACCAGTTACGACTTAAGTCCCCAGACCATCTTCTGCTTCTGATATGAACTAAGGCTTTGTGT
This sequence comes from Centrocercus urophasianus, assembly GCF_019232065.1. NCBI lineage: Eukaryota > Metazoa > Chordata > Aves > Galliformes > Phasianidae > Centrocercus > Centrocercus urophasianus. The sequence goes on along the minus strand of NW_024884364.1, from coordinate 12,376,085 downwards.
TTTAGGATGGTTCATTTCCCTTTCTAATACTGGGACATCTGGGCTTCTCAGTAGTACAGTACCCTATTACAAAATCCTTGTGCATTGATTCAGTTAAGATGAGCTCTCCAAAGTAAAGGCATCACTACACTTCAGAATCCATCTCAGTGGATCAGTTCTCAATTACAAAGCAATGGCAATTCTTTCCACTTACACACTTTTCAATACCCCATAAGAAGAGATTTAGTTCACAGCATTTCTTCCAAAAAACCTGAAGCTAGCACAAATTAAAATGTAATGAAGCACACTTCACAAGAGCTGGCAAGATACTCTCAAGATCACAATACCTTGAAAGAGATAACAGTAAAAACTTATTTTTGTGTGAGTGGATTCTAGAATCAGTTTGGCTGATTTCTGGCAAGTGCTTGAAGAATATACCTCAAACTGAAGGCTGGCTGTTGTTTCAGGAAGACCATCAAGACTGAATTGCTTTCTGCATCATTTATCTGACAGCCTTTCCTGCTGTGCTATGTAAATGACCCTACTGTAAATAAACCAACAGCAACAGCTCTTCCACCAAATTCTACATTCAGTGTTTCTAGATTTGCAACATCTGTAATAGAGCTCCTCTTTCAGTTTGATGCCCTACTCTCTAACACTAATGAGAACCGAAGCTTTCTTTAATGCACTTTCCTCCAAGCCCCTCTCATCCACCCCATCACACCAAAATCAAAAAGCTTCACCATTAGTATTAGGTTTCTTCACCAGAACTTTCAGGTGCAACAAAAATGTTCACCTATTTCATCTCTTTGAACTTTTCTTGAAGGTAAAACTCCTTCAAAATTTTTTTTCCCCACTGTTTATGAAGGAATAGTTATTAGTTCACATGTCTAACAGTGCATCTCTAAACCCAGAACAGATCACTCAGTATGATGCTTCACTTAGTAAGCTCATTAAAATAAATTGTCTTTGAATATTAAGTGCCAGAGAACAGGATGTAGGATTTTAAAAGCTTAGTTTCTCCTAATATTAACTTTCCTTCAAATGGTAAGCTTCCTTTCTCAGGTGACATCTGATATTTTTAAGATTGAACAGCCTCAGCTGATAGAGTAATTCTTAGACCTTCACTCACCAGAAAGAAAAAATTAAACTGATAAGTAACTCATCTTGATAAAATATAGCTCTTTCTAGTCCAAAGTGCTTTGGTGCTTTATTGTTGCACACTTTTAATGTGTTTAGTTACATTTTCCATAAATCATGGCTTTTGAACTACATATCAACTAAGAGATAAAAAGGAGTTAGCTGCTCATTTGGTTATCTTTCACAATACCCCACTCCAGCAACTGAAGCCAATTAACAGTAGAAACCCAGCTACTAATTCTGTAGCCTTTCAGGTTGTTTTACCTATAGCTTAAGAAAATTATCTTCTGAATGAATCCTTAATTACAAGGGTCTATTGCCATCTCCCAGTCATGCTTTTCACATTGGGAAACTTAGAAAAGAAATGACCAAAAGCAAATGTGGCACAGAAAAACCTAAGAGAATATTAGAGAAGCTGCTTTAACCATTATTAGAAATATTATGCTCCATTATACTTGATTCTATGATCATGCTCTGCTCAAGTGAAATAGAAAATATGGTAGAGGCAATATTTACCTGGGGAAAAAAATAGAAAATCATTTCTACAAAGATTCAAATGCAGAATGGACTTGTTTCCAAAGTATAAGAGTGAAAGGGAAGTGGCAGCTCCCCATTAGCCCAGTTAAATAATCAAGGAGGTTAGAGACACTGATTGATAGTGGGCATGGGCTACCTTGCTTGTGTTGAAGAAGAGTGGTCACAGATATTGGAAGCCATTGCACAATCTTGATTACATTTCAGTTATAAGCCACTGTCATATTTAAACTAAACTTGCACCTATTCAGGAATGCTCAACTCATTTGCACATCCATGTCAATCCTTCTCTCATAATTGCTACCTAATTTAAGCCTACCTACTTTAGCTTTGTGTTACATACACGAACCATCAGATACCATTAACCAAACTCTCACACTTTACAAAAAGACAACATAACACAGTGTCTAGAGAGAAAGTGTACAAGGTTTTTTGGATTTACAAGGAAGTTGAATTATTTGCTTTTTTTGAAAGAAACATTTCTGTAACTGTATGCAGGAAGTCTGGATGTAACTGGCATAAATACAATACAAACAATATTATTTCGACCGACCATTAAACTCACTAATTAATTAGTCACAACATGACACTGGGAAATGTCAACCCATTTTTTATCATAACATACATGTACCTAGTAACTTCTGTAACTTTTCAAAAAAAATATTCTTAATATTACTTCCTGTCCACCTCCACATCAGCTAGCGTCCTACAGACATGCATCTTCCTTTAAATTTTCATCATAATAATTGGTACATCAGTGTGCCTGGGGATCTATCCAAGGTGGCAGATGTAAATTCACTTTCAATACTCTGTGTTGTGCAGCTCATTTGATTCACAGGTTTTAAATCCTGCCTGTCATCCTTAAGAGTAAGTCTCTAGAGGAAGAAGAAGTACTTCATTACTCAAGCTTAACATCATAGAATAGTTTGTGTTAGAAGGGATCTTCAAAGGTCATCTAGTCCAACTTTTCCCAACATCAGTTGGTTCCAACTTCTCTGCTATAAGCAGGGACACATCCTGCTACATCATTCTGCTCAATCCGGCCCTGAATGCCTCCTGGGAGGGGACATCAACACTGCTGGACAACCTGTTCCAGCATCTCATCATTCTCACAGTAAAGAATTTCTAATATCTAGTCTACATCTACTCTCCTCCAGTTTAAAGCCACTTTTCTTTGTCGCTACATGCCCTTATAAAATAAGTTCCTCCCCAGCTTTCCTGTAGGCTCTCTTCTGGTACAGAAAGACCACTATATGCCCCCCCCATCATCTTCTCCTATCTAGGCTGAAGAGTCCCTGCTCTCTCATCCTGTCCTCATAGGGGATGTGATCCAAACCTTTGAACATCCTCATAGCCCTCCTGTGGTTCCATTCCAACAAATCCATGTTCTTCCTGTAATGAGGGCTCCAAAACTGGATGCAATAATCCAAGTGAAGTCTCATGAAAGCAGAGTAGAGAGGGAGGATCACCTCCCTTGACCTGCTGGTCACACTTCTCTTGATGCAACCCAGGATACCGTTGGCCTTTTAGGCTGGGAGCACACAGTTGGTTCCTATTGAACCTTTCATCAGACACCCCCCAAATTCTTCTCAGGGCTGCTCTTGTGCCATTCTCTACCCGATCTGTATGTGTGCTTGGGCTTGCTCTGACTCAGGTGCAGGATCTTGCATCTGGCCTTGTTGAACTTCATAACTTCACCTCTCAAGCCTGTCCAGGTCCCTCTGGATGGCATCCCTTTCTTCCAGGATGTCAATTGCATCACTCAGCTTGGTCTTATCTGCAAGCCTGCTGACGGTGCACTTGATCCCACTGTCTACACTGCCTACAAAGGTGTTATTTAATACCAGTCCCAGCACTGATCCCTGAGAAATGCCATTTTTCACCTCCATTTGGATACCGATCAATTGACCACAGCTTTGAGTGTGACCATGCAGCCCATTCCCTATCCAGGATGTCATGCAGGACAGTGCAAATGCTTTGCATAAGTGCAAGTAGATGGTTTCTGTTGTTCTCCCTATATTCACTGATGCTGTAACTCCATTGTAAAAAGTCACTCAGTTCCACAAGCACAATTTGCTCTTGGTGAAGCCATTCTGGTTACCAATCACCTCATCTTAATTTTCAATGTGTCTTAAGTAGAACTTTCAGGAGGATCTGCTTCACAATCTTGCCAGGCACAGAGGTGAGACTGACTGGCCTGTATTTCCCTGGATCTTTTTTCCTTTCTCAAAAATGGAGGTTATGTTTCCCCTTTTCCAGTCAGTGGGAACTTCAGACTGCCATGACCTTCCAGATATGATGGATAGCAGCTTGGCAACTTCATCATTTCCTTCAGAACCCATGAATAGATCCCATGGACTTGTACACCTTCAGGTTCTTTAGATAGTCTAAAACCTGAACTTCACTTACAGAAGGCAGCTCTTCCTTCTCTCGGTTCTTGCCTTTGCTTTTTGCAATTCTGAACTCTAGCTTTGCAATACAGTGGGATAAAAACCAAACCAATTATTTAAATCACCATATGTAGTATTCAATTAGCTAGCAACAGAAGTACCTCTGCTATACACCATCTCTTCTTTCTTCAAAGACCATTTTGGCCAGTTTAGTCACTATCTTTGTGACTAAAACAAAGTCTTTTTGTTTTCTTTTTCATTTGAGAAATGGAAAGCACAGAACACACAGTCTGACATACAAATTTCTTTTTTGCTCTAGCTAATAGAAGATGAGCTTTAAGAACTATAGTTTTAGATAGATTAATTAGCCTGAAAAGCATTTACATTTCTTCATCTTACCTCTTCTCTTACAGTGCATTTCCTTAAAGCAACAAAGTACTAAGCTAAGCAAATAGACTAAGCAAAGTCAAGCTTAACAGATGTAAATGCAGTAAGAACATAAGTTGGTGTTTAGAACCTCTATCTTAAGTGACCAATATACTGTGGCAAAATACGACATTACCTTGTAATTATTTTTTTCCTCAGTCCCTCTGTTTTACATTTTAATATCACCTATTACTAGATTAATGTGCCTGCTATATATAGTAAGCAAATCAATTCCTTACTAAATAGGAACCAGGAGGTAAAAAGGTGATGTTTCTACTGGAAATAACCAGTTTCAACCTCAGCTGGACTTTCATCACTCATGGGACAGTTTTTTAGAACAGAAGGAAAACAGTCAAAAGAAAGCTGATTAAGTCACATCAGGATTTTAAGTTCTGATTGGAGCTATTCTATGTCTTAAAACAGACCTGAGCTTCTGTTGTTGAACTCAAGCTACTGAAACCCCAAAGACCACTACAAAACACCACTCCCCTATTGCTTTTACTACTCAACTCTAGATTAACTCTAGATAACTCTGTAGCAAAAAACTGTCAGAAGAACAGAAAACATTGAGGCAGTCAATCCCAGTTTACCCAGCTCTATGTATAAGCTAAGCACCTGCTAACCAGGATGGAAAAGCAAGCAGTTAAGACTGCAAATTAAAGGAAGAAAAATAATATTTAGATTCACTTCTGTCAGGAGAGGCTTGATCTATATGTTTTTTTAATCCTCCTAATACCCCTATCCCACTTCCATTCAGCTTGTATTTTGCTGAACATTTACTATCCAAATATGCATGTTTGTTACTAACTTGGAAAGAATTGGTTGAAGTTTTGAAGTTCAGAGGTTGACACCACGCCACTGACAGGCTTATAACTCCCAGTAGCTATCCACATCATTAAGAAAAAAGCCATGACCAAGAGCACTACACCTGACATACTATACTTCATCTATTCTAACAAACGTTGTTGTATACAACTTATTAAGCACACTGCAGTCCTACATTTTCAGATGTAGAACAATGAGCACACAAACCATGGATTTGCTTTCCAAGTTGCAGGGACTCTTCGTGCTTCAAAAAACAAGACCCAATGGGGCAAAAATAAATAGCTACTAGTAAGGTGCGCAAAAAAAAAAAAAAAAAAAATCATACTAAGACTAAACAGAAGAGATGAGGGATAGCAATGAGAACCTCCCAGTGTTTAGTGATAGAAATGAACCCAGAAGCTGAGAGACTGCTTTAGTAACCATGGACATAACTGCTTGTCACAGACAAAAATCGTAACAGGTGAAATAGAGGCAGGAAAGAATCAGAAGACTACGTGTTTCGTATCAAACAAAGCTTCCTTAAAGAAGTTAATGATATTAAACTGGATTAAATCAGTTGCTTTGATGCATCTATTTTGCCCCACCTTGTGGTGGAAGTCAGTTCACATACTATGTTACATCCATCTGATTTATTTCATAGGGCATTCTACTATTTTGGAAGACCCCAGAAACCAAGAATATCCTAAAAATCAAAACTTATGTACAGAAAGAGTCACTGAAGGTCAGCTCTGCTGAACAAAACAGCACTTGACTACCTGCAAGGGATATATAAATAACTTGACTGTTAGAAGATAAAAGTTATGACAAACAGTTAAGTCATTAGGCCAAAGTAATTGTTTTACTTCATATTGCACAGCTATCTAAATTAACCTGGTATTCAGTACTGGTCCTTCCAACAGAACACAAGCACAACAACACAGAATTCTCAGTGAGGTAGACGAAATTACTTTTTAAGTTCAAGTTTCATATAAGTTTCACATCAGATAACTACATAACTATACAAGGGCTTGAATTCCCAGAAATAGTCTGAATAATTCTACTTTACACTTACAAGGTGTAGACTTCTTTTATTTATATTAACATTAATTAACAATTTATATTACAAACCCAACCAATGTCATTAACTTACCATACTAACAGCAAACTTAGAAGGTAATGAAGACTAACACTGTCTTCAGCAGCTTTTCAGCAAGCACACACACAGATCCCTAAAATCAGTGCTGTCTCCAAGTCTAAATTCTAAAAATCATTGTCCAAAAAAAGCAAAATATTAATAAGTTGATGCTACTAATTTCAGTTCTTTTCCTTAAGTTTACTTACCTAATACTGTTACAGTTATTGACGACTGTGAATTTCCAAGAGGGAATGTAACTGCCTTACAGATATATTCTCCTGCATCAGAAAAGCTTACATTTTTTAGGATGATTGTTGCATCAGTAAGTGAGTAGTTTTTAAATGACACTCTTCCTTGGTATTTTTCTTGAATAGAAATTCCATATTCAGGATGATGAACAGCAATAGTCTCTGAGATTTTACCATGGATCTTCTCCCAGGAAACTTGTGTTATTGTTTCATTTACATCAATTATGCATTTCAGTGCAACCTTCTTCCCCCAAACTGCTGTCACATGTGGATCAACAACTGGTCCAGCTAAGGCACCTAAAAAAAAAAAAAAAAAAAAACCACCACAAAAGTATTAGTTGGTACACAAGAAGGTCTTCACATTAACTCTTCATCATTTAGCTTACCTTTTACGAAGAGAACTCCTACTTTTCTCTGAAAAACCATATTCTTTTACCTGATCCACAGCCATGTGGAAACACAGCTTGAACTTACAAAAGCTTGCCTTAGGAGAAAACCAAGGTGGATACAGATCAGTCATACTGCTGAGAACACAGATGTCAAAATCAGCACTATATCAAGCAACATGAAGACCACGTAACTAGTATACTGATTTTCCAGGAAGTTAACTAGTTATAAGCACTATATACATTCATGTTTACTGGAAAACATTCCAACATGGTATTTTTGCAGCTTGATTACTGATCTAGAGCATCAGGTAAAAATTTAAATACTTCAGTTACTTCTGCTTTCTTGAGATAATGCTAATGAAGACCTCCTAACAAGAAAGGCATAACTTAAGACTTTTATCACCTATGATGCCTACAGATCCTAGATCCTAATAAAGATAAGCATCATCATACAAATGCAATTTTTGTCCTACACTGTGGTGCTATGTCTTCATAGCAGATTTGATATCTGTTTAAGGTCTTCAGTACTTTCAAAAGCAGCAACAGCACTTCAAGCTCAGTATCACACATCACCTCCTTTCATGAAAGAAACCCACCAGACAACATAGTTTCTAACCACCATTAAACCACAGGTTCAACTTCTTTTGCTAAACAGATGCTCCAGCAACTTCAGTCATCCATTCTTCAAGTGAACTAATGAAATGAAGCCGAAAAGTCTTAGTCCACAGTTTACTTTGACTGAATCAAGTTCTAAAGGCACTATTTTAACTACTCAGCATTTTTCAATTTTTCTTGTCAAACCAGTACCTGGACTATATCTTGATTAACTTTCTCAGTAACAGCTCAACTTTTAATAGCCCAGTTTTCACATGCAAAGAAGGCATTCAAATGGATACAATAACCACCATTTTGGTCAACAAGCCTTTATAAAATAGAAATCCTGTTTCTGGGAAAAAAAAAAACAAACCCATCTATACACCTATATGCAAATCCATCCTTGGAAGGATTCTATTTCCCAACAATTTCTCAGTGCTCAAGTCACAGCTAAGTCAATGAAGTAATTTAAACAAGTAATTAAAAGATTCAGATAAAGACTTCTTTCAGTATACTACTGACATTAGTCAGGAATTCTATGAAAACACTGAGTAGCACAATTAAATTAAACTAAAACATATCTAGAAATCAAGACAGTTGATAGGCCAGTCACTGGGAAAGGATGGTAAAGGGAAAAAGTAGTCAGAAATCTCAAAACGGCAATAAAAAAAACTCTCAAGAAGAGAATATTCAATACTTTTAATCTACAAGTAATGAAAGAATGTTCTCTCTACTCTTTCCACACCTTTGTAACCAACATGCAGCACCCAGAATGCTGCCCTTTCTGAAGTGCCTATGCAAACACTTAATTGAAACTTTTCTTTAAATCTTTCTCAACTTGTCATTACATCTAAGCATGAAGTAAAATATTAGAAAGTGAAAGATAACAATTTTACCTTATATATAAAGCTCACACTTTATTTCTGAAATCTCAAAATACAAACTAATGTATTTCAGAACATACATACTTGTACTGCCATTAATGTAAGAAAATATTTTTGTTCAGAAATCACCCATTCACGATTTCTAGTCTGCACTGAATCTTACTCTGTACTGAAGACCAACAGAATGATCAGCAGTATTAACTGCAACAAACTACTGAGACAGAAAAGCACCTGAAGGAAAGTTATATGAAAACTGCCTAGACTTCCAGCAGCATTAAAAAAAAAAAAAAAAAAAGAGACTCATTCTACTTGGTAGCAAACAAGCTGTTTTGTCTCCATTTAAATTGGGTTAGGATTTTTTGCTGTTTTGTCAGGATTTTTCTTTTTGTTAAGTCTACTTCTAATAATCAGAGGTATTAGTTACATAAAGATGACCACAGCACTTTAGGAAAATACATATTACATGTTGGTACTCAACCAGCCATCACTCCTTTGGAGTAGTGAAAAGGAACTCCCCCTTTTTTTTTTTTTTTTTTTAAACTACCAGTACTTCTAACAGCTCATTTGTGCACAGAGAACACTGTGTCATTTCTTATATTGATTGCACAGATATTTTCAGCAGTGAAGTTTTGTTGCTGCTGCTCTCAAGATTTAAAGGCTTTCAGGAAGATACTTCAAATACAGCTCCAGCCACAGAACATTCATCAGTTATATTTTGTTCTTCATTTACCTGTTCCATGAAAAGAGCCAACAGAACATCGCCCTCAATTTTACATTTATTTTGTCTTTTGACACATTGTAACTCCAAATACAAGACCAACTCACCTATACTAATCCAGTTCTTCTATTAAAACTGTTCTAGAGATTTCACATACAAGGCTTTTTCTTCTTTTCCAGACTCAGCAATACACTGCTCAGTACAATCCAGCACAAAACTTCTCTTTGTACTTCCATGTGCATTATCAAACACAATATTCAACTTTCACTGTAGATTGTCACTCACTTCAATTGCAAACAACCATCTTGCAGCAAGAGTCTGCATGCATTTACTTTGGACACACTCCATGTTTTCATGGCTGAGAATACTGAGTCCCAGGGAAGCCAGCAGGCTCTCTTTAATTGTAACAAGGTTCATCATTATAAACAAGTCACCCAAAACCTGACAGTTAATCCATGATTTTAGGAATATATCTAATAACCTTATATGGAACAAGGCATACAGTTGCACTGGAAGTTTTGAGCCTTTTAATGGAAAACTGTTAAAATATGAAAAACTAAGTGCTTCTCATTTAAATAGTCTTGATAGTGTTTGAATGCTGGGTCTGAGCAGAACATGAAAGAAAAGTTAGACTGCGCGGGACTCTCTGCTCCCAACAAAGTAATAACTCATGAAGGAAAACCAGACTTCAGTTACTTCATCACGAGGAGGATATTACACATAGTCAGTTTCATATTTCAAGCAATTGTAACTTTCATTAATTGCCAAAAGCCAAATTCTGAAAGCAGCTTTTAGATACCACTGAGGTTTGAAAACACTGTAGTGTCATGCAAAACTTTTTCAGACAAAACTACAGATAAAGGAAGAGGTCTTTATCATATGGACTTAACTTTAAGTCATTTCTTACATGGTTCCCTAAAGTAGTAATGATCCATGGATGACCATGTGCACACCAGTTTAATTCTCAGTACTAAAAGACAAATAAGAGTAGACAAGAATCACACAGATTCTATTCTCATACTTCAGAAACCTCAAGGTTCTGGCCCACTTTTATTTATCACTAAATGTTTTCATGACTGTTCAGGGTCTTAAGTTCCTTGCCAACAGTATTTCCCTTCCTATTCTTTTAAGGTTATTATCTGATGATGTCCATCTCCTCTTAGCTGAAGAGAAAAAAAATAAATGAAAATAGCACTTCCAGTAAAATGAATCAAAGCAACTAAGAAAGTCATAAATTTTGTTTAGTGAAGATGTTCTACTGCCTACTGGCAGGCAACTTGCATTAACCACAGAAACACAGATTTGACACTACCTCAAGCATTTCCATGCAAGAAATCCCAAGTCTTACTGAAGCAACACGTTTTAAAATAATTTAAAAGGAAGACAATCACACATCCAAGTTACTGTCAAAGAGCACTTAAAGGTATCAGAAGCTCTTATTGTTCACCTTCTCTGTTTACAGAACAGATTAAAACAGAGTATGCGTACTGAAGACAGTTTATTGAAGTCAACTGAAAAGATTCTGAAGTATGCCATCCTAAGTCTTATATGCATCACTTGATGTTTTGATACTATGCTTAGGATGGCTATAAAACTTGTTAAATAAACCAGCAGGCTGCCTCCCAAACAGACTGCATAGAGGTAATGGAAGCAATTACTCATTAGAGTTTATTAGAATCGACAAGCATTCTTTGCTGCAGTTTCTCCTAGGCCAAGAAATCACTTCTTTAAAAATTACTTTGGTAGTTCTCAGAATCATCCTCTTTTGTATCTGTAAGCCTACTTTGTCCTTCCCAAACCCAGGTGAAAACAACCACATGGTCTATCTGCATTCATATCTCTGGTTATCATTATTTAACTTCTTTTGGTTGCTGAACAATCAAGGTAAGAGTTTAAACTAGCAAGTTAATTACTATGTTGATATTCAGGGCTCTCCATGACTCCAAAGTTCTTCATTAAAGGTTGGTATTTCCTTTGACACAAATACCTTCATTCAAGAATTTATTTTGCTCAAAGACTGTAGCTAAATAGTGAGCAAGTCACATGTCTACTCCAAAACACAGTTTTAGAAGCTTATAATGCACAAGTCACTTTAAGGCCACATTTCTTTAATCTCCTTAATTAAATCCAAGATACCCACACACAAGACACAGTGTTTTAGTTTAGCTATTCTCCTTTCAAAACTTAAGACTGAAATACGACCTTCTTTGCTTGCACACTTGAAATGCTGGATTTTCACCATCCCTAAAGAAAAAGTTAGTATTCAAACTGAGATCTTGATTTGCAAACTCTCAGCTCAAATCCAAATATTACTGTGTTTATTCTTTATGTTCAAATCTGTTGCAGATAAGTTTTCTTTTCACTCATTACTTCCTTTTCTATCTCCCTTCTGATTTCCTCAATCATACACACTGACAAGTTGCACATTCCAGGATGTCTTTTGAGCACAGGATTTTTTCATGCAACTCATCTAATTGAGAACACTACCAAATAGATAACCTCTACTGCTGGGTTACAAAAGATTTCTTCAGTATCTTATTGTGAGATGGCATCCAATGCTGTTAATGCAAAAGTTTTCAAAGCAATTGCATCATTTGGCCTGCACAAGTGTTGGAAAATCCCTTGTTTGCACCAGTCAGACGTGCTCTTGCTAGACTTTTGCCTCCGTGTTCATCCTTTATTGAGTGTTCTTCCTACTATTTAGGCTGCACAGGCAACAGACCAAGAGCTTACCTTGTTCTGATCAGTTAGAGATTGTCAGTAATGTTTTCCAGTACTGACCCATGCTGATCAGATTACCTCATGTCTAGCACAAAACTACCCTGCCTCTAAAACCAACAGCATTTAAGCAGCTGAGTTTCCCCAAAACTGATCTACAACTTGAAGTACCCACTTCCCCAGTTTACTTGTAAGCATGCTAGTAAGCCTCTCGATCTACTTCACAGATAACTCTAAAGACACATGCAGGAATTGACAATCAACTGAGCTTCTCAAACTACTACAGACCCTCTGATCTCCAGTTTTACAACCTTTGAGGACTTACAAATGAGTATTACTTTACTACTCATGGTTCTATACTTAATAATACTCCAGGACTGTCCTACCTCAGACTGAAGTCTCAACATGCACATTACTGCAAAATTGAAGCTACGGACTTGCTCCTTTGTGAAAGCAGGAATGGAAAGCATAAACTCCTTGTTTAAATACCTTTTGGAAGAGCACTTTGGCCCTTTGAGATCTGACACTGCTCCCTTTCCAAACAAGCTGCAGTATCTCTCTTCATTCTTCCCATCGCATGTGGTATCACATTTAAATTGAGGGCAGATTTCAAGGCACAGTGCTGCAAGTGTATTAGACCAAGTTGCGTAACCTAGTTGTGTCTGGATATGTTTAAACCAAGATAAAAGAAAACCTTGACTGAATTTTAAAATTAAAATTCACATTCAGTTCGACAACTCTCCAGTTTCAGGCTGCTTAAAGAATCAATAACTTGCTTTTAGTTTTAAGAGCCACAGAACTTGAGGCTACCAAATATTGACCATGATGACAAAAGCTGATAATTCTTAAAATTCCTATCAGTTAAAAAAAAAAAAAAAAGACAGACAATAGGGTCATGAAAGTATAGCAACCGTAATACACCAAAGCGCTCATGCTATTACATTAGAGGTTAGTCTCCACATTTCCAACTTTGTTATTCATAAACAGAATAGAGATGTTTCTATATGGAATGGTCATACACAATTACAGAAATGCTCATTTTTCATTTAATCTGTTATAGAACAGTGGCCTATTACTTAGTAGTCTGACTCTAAGGAAGAGAGACAACCTTGCCACTTGCTAGCCACTTATTCTGCAGTAGCTTTCAACTGGCTGCACAAGACAGACTCAAACACTACAAGACCAGAAAACCTACAGTTTCTCCCCACATCAGCAAGTTATCCAGAAAGTTAAGGATGTATCCTGCTTTAGCACCCACTAACACATGGAGCAGCTAAACAAGATCTGAAGTCAAGAGTAGAGCAAAACAATACAGACATCCTATTTCAGTGACACCAAGCTGCTAGGTCAGCAAAACTTACCACAGAACAGTTTCGAGGTCAGACTAAACATCATGAGGTCAACCTAATTTCAGCTAACATGAGAAAGACCAGTTTCATTCTTCCAGTCATTCCCCCACTGCATCACTGTTTATCAGCTACCTACGAAAGCTCACTCTAGAAAATAATTAAAAAGTCACTTTTTTCTGAATCAGCTTCCCACACCGGGTTATCCTTTGTTTAGTCAATCACAAGTAGCAACGTAACAGGGGCAACGATAGCACAGCCACACATTCTGGTGGCGTTTTAAGATTTGTTTAGCTAGAGATTCAAAGCACTTAAGGACTCTACAGAAAGTAAGCCTGAAATCACCACTTGAGGCTTTATAAAATTATATGTTTAAATTGTTGGGAAGAAGTCCGTGCACATCTTCAGTATAGAGAACACAAAGTACAACGTCAAAAAAAGATCAGAACTAAGGCAGCACAAAATTCTTCAACATCAGCTTGTGTTTCAAATTGTTAACCACGTCCTCAGGAAAAATAAAGTCCTGAAATGTAGACCAATGAGCTACCATTTTAACATAACTTTATTCCTCTTTCAGCATCACTTGTTTTGTCACAACCCCTTGTTTGAATTTTTCAACAAGGTAGGTAGAGAGCAGAAATGAAGGATGAGGTAGACTTCTATGACCGTTATGTGCATTACCTAAGTTCACCTTCCTCTTTTTGAAGATTTTTCTGAAAAAAAGAAAATACATGCTATTTCTGTCTTTGAAGAATTCTTAAACCTTGCTCAATGTTGATCAGAACAGTGCAATATGCATGGAAATGTCTATTATAAGACAAAGACTTGGAAATTTGGCATAGAGGAGAAAAAGTACTGGGTTAAGGCAAAAGTAATTCACTCTGCCCTCATCTACCTTCACTAGCTATTTTGCCCCTTCCCCCCCTTTCATTTTAATAGGGTTCAAAGGACCCCAAGCTTTTGAAAATAATGGCATATTCCTAGATCTCTCCTACAGCACTGATGTATCAGCACTAATGCAGCTATCCACATTCTTCACTTTCAAGTGTGTAGATTAAGTTCTGAATGTTTTAAGTTCATTTGTTTTATCTATAATTGGAACCAAACTTAACTCCAGTCTTAATTCCAACATGTAAGCAGCACTCCCTAGGAACTACAGCCCACATGCTTACAAGGGCTACAACAAAAAGGGGAATGTTATGTCTAATTGACAAGTGTAGCTCAAGAGACAAACTCTCAGTTAAATATTACCACAGAATGTTCTGAAGAATTTGTAGCTACTTTGAACCTCCACCTTCTGCTCCTAAGAACAGAGCTGACAATGCACCACACCACTGTACCAAGAGACTGGTGTTAGCAGCTCCTTCATTCCCTCCTTTCAGAAGGCCAGATAATGCAACACTGGACAAAAAACATTTCCTACTATACAAATAGCTTCATATACAGACTTGATGACCTTGATCTAATATTTTTCCCCCACGTCAGCACGTTATACAGTTGTACCCCTCTCTAGCACTCACTAACTCATGAAGTATTTTGTTCATTAGATGAATATCTTCCATCGCAGGAAGCAAAGTAATCTACTGCTAAGTGCTGTTTTACTCCAAAGAAATACCAAGTCATTTTAAACTGTTTAACATAATATGTCTCAACTTACACAGTCACAGAAGTTCACATCTAAGCCACCATTCTTATTTCACAGGGCTATTCTTCACATAAAACTAAAGCAGAAGCACAAGTTACACTAACTCCTCATACAGCCCTTTATACTGCTTTCTACCACAGTCTGAAGATCTTTTGTATCAGGCAGTAAAAATTAAACGCAATCTATGAAACTAGCTAAGTTCTTAAAAAAGGTTAAACTCATGATTCAAATTGAGTTGTCAAGGACATTCTCAGTAAGCCAATTTTATAAGGTTAAAGCTTTAAATTCAACTACTCATAAATAATGTTTACAGAGCCCCAGCAACTTGAAAACTTGCTCTGGAATTTCAACTACATTAACTTCACTGTCTGCTTAACACACTCCTGAACTATTGTCTTCTGTGTATGTTAGTGTACTGTAAATTCAGACACTTGTGTTTACTCTCATACTAAGCATTCAGATATTTACAAAACTAATGACTGAGGCAATCTACAAGGCAGCTGTATGTTCTTCCACAATAAACATTCCAACCTCAGTTTAAAACAGGCAAAACTTCCTATTCCCCCACTTTTAAAGAGGAACAAGCAAAACAAAACACCCTTTTTCCAGGAACTGAGTCAGGCTCAAAAGTAGGACTAGAGGAAAAGATCTCATCCTTAGTCCTGCTCCCTCAAATACACTAATAAGAGTGTTGTTGTAGTTGTGTACTCCATTTCCAGCCCAAGAAATGAATACTTCATAGTCCCATTTTAAACTGATTTAATCTCAGGTATAGCATTTAGGTACAAATACTAAATAAAAAGCAAGGGGAACTACAAGGGAAGTTCTTCACATTACTACTCATTTGATGGCAATGTCTCAGTACTTCTACATCTTCAAAACCTTTTAAAGGAGCATGAGTTAACAGCCCTGACAAACCAAACAGAAGGCAATGGCTGAGGTTCTCCTACGTGGCATCTAGCTTAAAATGAAATGCTAACAAATACAGAGGAAGGTCAGAAGTAATGTTGTGCCTCTGTTCTGTATCTTTGTGGGGCTGCCAGGAAACCGTGTTAGAGACAAAACACACACATTAAGTTGCACATAACAAGTCTTTCTCAGTCAATCTAAAGAAATAAGATAGAACTCCAAATTCTAACGGGGCCAAATTAAAACAGTAGTCAGCAGGAACAAATACAAGTAAGAGGGGATTGCTGGAAATTACAGCAAGTTTACATGTATGGTAGTTATTTTCAAGAATTGCAAGTGCCACTCTGGAACATTTCATGTAAACACTCAGCTTTGAGTAGCACCAGTTAAGATTGATCTGAAATTCACCTTGAACACTGTAGGTATTAGCCATTTAGGGAGTCTCAAAGCAAACAAAGCATGTTCAAACACCTCACATATTACCTACAAGAAAGCACTGCAAGAACTCATTTTTGTTCTCAGGGAAGGCAACCCAAGAGAGGTCCTGAATTACATACACTGCCAAATAAGAATGTTTATATTACTGAGTGTGCCCATAAAGGTTAAAAAGCACTGACACATCTCCATAGTCTCAACTTCCTATCATTACGGGAAACACTGCAAAAACAGGATGACCATTTGATAAAGATGGCAGACCTGTACTGTGACTGTTTCCATTGACTCCATGTGTAGTTTCTCATGAGTCAGCAGCTTAGTAGCATAGTTTGTTATAACAGAGAACCTGTGTTTATGCACTCATCCAAGAAAAATTACCAAGAACAGTCAGACAGAAGCAAAAGTCACTCAACATTTCATTGATACAACAATAAACCTTCCTCTCCTTTCTCCCACCTCTTTTCCTCAACTGAGAAGTCTTTGTTTGCATAACATAGGGACTCACTTTCATACTTGATCTTTCCCTGAAATAACTTCATAGAATGGTTTGGATTAGAAAGGCCCTTAAAGATCACCTAGTTCCAACCCCCCTGCTATAGGCAGGGACCCTTTAGACCAGGCTGCTCAAAGCCCCATCCAGCCTGGCCCTGAATGCCTCCAAGGAGGGGGCATTCACAGTCTCACTGGGCAACCTGTTCCTGCATCTCACCACCCTCACAGTAGAGTTTCTTCTTGATATCTAGTCTATTCAATCCTAAGTGTTCTATTTTTGCTTTTTGTTTGTTTTTAAGACCAAGAGAGCAAAACTGAACACAGTATTTGAAGACTGGACAAACAGCCTATTTCTACATGTAAGCATGTAACATACTGGTTGCCCTGCCTGCCAACACCCTTTTAATGATAATGCAAAGCCACTATTTCAAGGAACTGACCATCGCATTCTCAAGATCTTGTTTCCAAGTTCAAAAATAGTTTGAAAGCCATAACGTATGCAAGCCTTCTCCTCCACTCCATGAAGGCAGCCTCAGTTGCATCACTCAACATTCATCTATACTAGCCAACTTGTTCCATTAATCAATCACTGTTTCTTAAGGTCCTCCATAATTCTGTGCAATGCACTTTATACAAATCTAACTACTTGTTGTCCATACCAAGTGAGTAAGGGCAACTCCAACTCAAAAAAATTAAAAAAATACAATGAATGAAATCCCACTGCCTACCAGCACCACCCAGCACTACAGTTTCCATCATATAAATCTCTCTAGAAAAAACAAACAGCAGTAACTGCTAACTGAAGGCTTGGTCAGAAAAATACCCTCCCA
>NW_024884364.1:12355756-12358369 GCF_019232065.1 Centrocercus urophasianus | reverse complement strand
CCCAAGATTCCAAGCATCTCCACTCCTTAATCAGAAAAGGTATTTAATGCCATTACAAATGCTTTTTTTTTTTTTTAAACCTTACCATAAACATGAGAACTCCTAGGTGCAGGTTTCTTCATAATATACTGCTTGTCAGAAAAATCAGACAACCTCTAATGATGATTTAAAGTTATTTCATATATGGAATCTCATCCAGTCAAGTTTTGCCTATTACCACAGTCATATTCTTCAAGCACTTAGTGCATCTGCTTCAGTAATTGATTGTCCTTTGAGATCTATTTTTCCTCTTATATTGACTTAGAATTTCACATGCTTCAGCATGTCTATTTCTTCTCATGTCACATCTCTGAAGGGGAGCCTGGATCCATCTCTGCCATCCCCTCCCATCAGGCAGCACTGAGCTCCCTCCCATGCTTATAAACTGTCTTTAGCATAGCCCAAACACCTTCTGGATGTTTTTTGGCCAGCCATATTCTTCTTTTGGCACAGATTTACAATTCATCCTGTTTGCTTTCCACAATGGATGTGCTTGCACCTAGGCAGTAGGGATGGGGTAATCATTTGTGCTGACTCAAGTGGGAATAAAAAAAAAAAAAAAAAAAAAAAAGGAGCCTCTCACATCACATCCCTCTTGAATTATTTCCTTTTTGTCCCTCATGTTTGCACTTCAGATTACAAAAGCATCATGTCCTTCAAACTCTTGGTCCAGAGAACAACCACAAAGACGATCAGAGGGCTGGAGATCCCTCCTATGAAGAAAGGTTGAGGGAGCTGGGCTTGTTTAGCCTGGAAAAGAGAAGGTTCCAAGGAGACCTCAGTGCAGCCTTCCAGTATTTAAACATAGCTTATAAATGGGAAGGAATCCAACTTTTTTTACACGGTCTGATAGTAAAAGGACAACTGGGAATGGTCTTAAACTAAGAGAAGGGAAAATTTAGTTTACACGTCAGGTAAAAATTATTTACTCAGAAGGTGACGATGCTACGGCACAGGCTGCCCAGAGAAGCTGTGGATGCCCCATCTCTGGAGGCATTAAAGGCCACCTTGGATGGGGCCCTGGGCAGCCTGATCTGCTGGGTGGCAACCTTGGTCACAGGAAAGGGAGTTGGAACGAAGTGATACTTCAGGTCCCTTCCAAACTAAATCATCCTATGACTGAGGGTCATTCTATGCTTACAGTGAATACCTGTGAAAGAATCACTAGTGACCACAGGGACATCTGCAGTGAATGTTATCAAAAGTCCAGACATTCTCTCCACAACATCCTGGATCCAAAAGTGATGTCTCCAAAGGCTTCAGATCAGGTCAGCAAATGCCTACAAAACCTACAAGAACCTCATTACCTATCATATTCCTTCCAGTGACACTTTACACAAAATGCAAAGGTATTATGATGCACAGAACAAAATTAAAGCATAAAATGAAATCATAAACCAATTTTAATGTCTTTCATTTGACAATTAGAAGTTCTGTGATCGCAGTTTAAGATATATCCCTACCAAGACTAATCCCAGTTAGCAGCCAGCAAGTTAATAAGCTTTCTTAAGCAAGAAACAAAAGCTATCCCAATGCCTTTCAGTTGACATTTTTTGCAAAGGACAGGTGAGTCACCAATACTCTGACAGGTTTGTCCAATACTAATGGAGTTAGGCACGTGGAATACTCAGAACGCCAGCAGAATTTGGTGTTGAGAGTACACAGTACTTCCAGAAAGTTTAAGGATAATCTAGCAGAGAAACCTGTACAAACAGGATTTCTGAATTTCTTAAAATAATCAATTGAGTTTTGGCAATAGCAACAGTTCTAAGCACTCAGCATTCTAAATATTCAGCATTCCCTGTTCCCATAACTCTGCCTTCCACATGGATTAGAAAATCATTTTAAAAAAAAATGGTGAGGAATACTGTGTGCAATGGCTTTGTAGATGAAGGAGCAAGACTTGCAATCCTCAGGAAAGTCCCAGTTCCCTTAAGGAGGAAGCTATTCATCCAGTCCTTCCCTTTCTATACACAGTCTTGTCAGTTTATGGGCATATAACATCTATTCTAGGAAGAACAGAGGTCTGGGGAAAGAGAAATTAAGCTGTATTTTGTACTATATTAAGTAGCTAAATCACAAGTTCATGAAGACATCTAAGCATTGACTCTGCATTTCTACCTACTTAGAAAGTTGCAGCATTATCTGCCAGTAGTTAACAACTGCAATCCTATTATAAAACACAAAGTGAACACATTCAACAGCAGCAAATTGTAAAATATAATACCTAGATCTTCTCTGTTCATGACAAGATCAGATGAATTACCAGTTACATTACAGAGCTATGAAAATGCCTGCTGCCCCCTACATCGCTGACTTGAAGCTCTTGAGGCCACTCTCAACTGCAAATTAGTCCTGAAGTTAACCCTTTTTAGACAGAATATACATCAAGACAGTAAGCTAAAGTTAGTAATAGCCAAGCAAATTAATGCTTTATAGCAACTGCCAAAGTGCATTTTCAGTATTTGTCACACTGCCAGTAATACTTGCAGCTGTAGTATGTCTTACTGGCTACTTACTGAGCTAACAGAAGAAATACAATCAAGTGGTGAAAACAACCCTTATAAGTTGTTA
>NW_024884364.1:12216556-12355656 GCF_019232065.1 Centrocercus urophasianus | reverse complement strand
AAAAGAAAATCTTGTTTCAGACTTGCACTTGGACATCTCAAGCTTAACAGAAAGAGAC
The DNA here is from genome assembly GCF_019232065.1 of Centrocercus urophasianus. Taxonomy (NCBI): domain Eukaryota; kingdom Metazoa; phylum Chordata; class Aves; order Galliformes; family Phasianidae; genus Centrocercus; species Centrocercus urophasianus. Next base: position 12,355,598 of record NW_024884364.1, on the reverse strand, counting down.
TTCTAAGCACTTCTACATTACTTCAAGGGCTAGCAACTACACTACACCAACTCCTGCCTACTCATGCACAAAATATGAGGCTCTCTTAGAAGGCAAGGGACTTCTGGAAGTTATCCAGCCCTATCCCCAACTCAAAGCAGGGCCAACTTTGAAGTCAGATCATGTTCTGTGTCATACCATAGTCAGGTTCTCAATATCCTCAAGGACAGATATTCCACAATATGTTTCATTTGTGCGGTAGAAAAAAAAAAGCATTGCTAATAATAAATAATAAATAAATAACTATTAGAATTTCTCTTGTAGATTGTCTGTTGCCTCTTGCTGTTTCCCTGGGCACCTCTAAGGAAAGCCTATTTTCCTGTCACTCATTTTTTTTTTCCCGCTCATACTCTGCCACTGCAGCCAGCAGTTATTATTTCCTCCCACCACGTACTTTTAGACTTCTTTGAAGGTTGAAAAAAAAAACAAAACAAAACAAAAAAACACCCTCACTTTCAGTCTCCCTTCATATACAACACACTGCAATCTCCTTAATGGACCTGCACAGAGGCATCGGCACCTGCCTTGCACCTTAGCACACAGAAATGAATACAAGTTCCAAGTTCAGCTGTTCCAAGTACAGCTTCAGAAGCTTAGAATAGTAGGGAATTATTACTTTTTTCAACTGGCTATGCTCAGTATGCTCTTCACCTTTTACACCTCAAACACACACTGCTGACCTAGAAGCACCCCTATGCTCTTTCTTAGAAAGCTACTTTTCTGCCAGTACACACTAAACTTCTGTTGCTGCATCAACTCATCCTCCTCCCTCTGAGAATTTCACATTCGTCCTCGCTGAAATCCATGATTTTTCTGCCAGTCATTCAGACATGAGGAAGAACTTTTTCTCTCAGAGTGGTCAGGCACTGGAATGGCTGCCCAGGGAGGTGGTGGAGTCGCCGTCCCTGGCAGTGTTCAAGAGGCTTCTGGATGACGTGCTGCGTGATGTGGTTTAGTGCTTGTGGTGGCAATGGTGATGAGGAGACGGTTGGACTGGATGATCTTGTAGGTTGTTCCCAACCTTGTGATTCTATGATTCCTTCAGCCTGCAGACTTCCCACCTCTTCACAGTTTAGTCTCAAATCACAGCGACTCCATAACTCCTCTTCTTCACTTCCCTTAGTTTTCACCTTATTTACAACTACACTGGGCTTAGCACACCTACACCAAGTGTAGCATACCAGCTACACTTAAATCTCTGGAAACACAAAATGGCTCAAGATTTATCAACCAAGGGAATTTCCTCTGCATTTCCACCGAGTTCTACAGTCCTCACCTCTTTCTGAGAGACAGAACACTCAGAATTTTTACAATGTATCACATGAAATTTACACAAAACAATTTCTTCAACAAGACTAACTTATTATTTGCCAGAAGGCAATGTAAATTATTAGATGTTTGTGAAAGCACTGACATATCAAATGATAATCAAGACATTTCACAAGAGTCAAAAGCTTATTTTATACTCATTGAACTCAACAGTTGTCTTAAACATAAGCTGGGTGCACACATTTAAACTGCACCTGATACCATAAACTGCTGAAGCATCAGAATACCACCTACCTTTAGTCAACATTTTCCTACATACAATATCCTGAATAAGTTGTTATATTGCATGTGCTGGCTAGCAGAGGAGGCTGTTCCATGCTATCTCAGCTACTGACAACACACTGAAACTTTCAACAGTATGTTCAAAAATCTCATAAGAAATGATTAGTAGTATGCCCATAGCCAAATTCTCTTGTTTATTTTCTTTAGCTCTACTGATAAATGCTTACGTACCTTAATAAAGAAATACTGCTTCTGTTTTCAAGAGACTGTATCTTAGGAAAACAGAAATACATCAAAAATGTTAATGCACAGAAGTAGTACTATTTAGACTGCCTGGTGCATTTGTACAGTACAAATATTATCTCCAACATCCATTCATCCGATAGTGTTCATAACAGTGCTTGTCCCAACAGTAATTAGTTTTCAGCTTAATCACATGCAACATGGGTGGTACTGCAAGTAAAGCAGCAACAGAGGTAGGGGTAAAGAACACCCATAAAAAACTGGATTAAGAAAGAAAGTTCAGACTAACTGCAGGAAGATACTGAGGACAAGCTTGAAGTGTCACTTTAAAAATAACTTTGACACATAGAAAAGGGGGAAATGATCATCTGTATCTTAAATGAAAATTTGACACAGGAAGAACAGTAAATAATAAGGAAGAGCCATTTACTGCTCTAAGAAATTCTAGTACTCCAGTCAATTCTAGATAAACACCATTTGACTGGCTTTAGTTCTGAGAAGGTAAGGACATGCTATCTTATTCTATGTATTACAACATTAAAAATTATTTTACTTCCAATACTACTTGAGAAAGCTGAAAAGACAAAAATATTTAAGAATGGAGTAGTCATTAAAGAGGAGAGTCTGAAAGCTTGTTATTTCCACTACTGAATCCAACAGTGACCTTCTTGCTAATGTCCAGATGTAAAAACTTGACTGCATTGGTTTCCCACACTTGAGAAAACACTGGGAGCTGGATAGAAGACAGCAGCATTTAAGAAGTGCTTTATTGTTCCTCATTTTTTCACTCTACTAGTAATTCAAACTTGACAAGCTTATCAGTAAGCATTTGAAGCAGCCCAAAGTCTAAAAGCTAATTAATGGAAAAGAAAGATGGAGGAAAAATAACATCTAGGATTCATCTATTTGATAGCTTCAGGAAGTTGTTTGTTTCAACTTGACTTGGAAGTTATTGGGCTGCGCGTAAAGTTCTTTACCATAAGACTACATGCTAAGTCACGCGGCAGCAATCACAGGCCTAGCTTTTCCAGACCCAAAGTAGCTACTAGCCATGAGTTCCCTAGGAGCCTGACTTATGCACACCTGCAGAACGTTGCCATCTGCTATTCCACACTTACACTTCTTGCCCTCCACATCCAGGAGAGGAAGACAAGCTCTTAGCTAAGAACTTTTGCATCTCTTCTTCCTTTATAGGCTGGGAAGAATTGTTTTCACTGATGTTGCCTATTACTGCAAGATTTGCTGTTTATCTCATTCCCACCTAATTTCCTCTATTTCATCTACATTCATATATTCCTACATTTCCCTTAACTCTTCTTGGATTTTTTTCCCCAGGCTTACACAACGCTCTCTCCAACTCAATCATTCTGCTTCCTAATCAGAAAACAGGAAGAGTGTTTACAGTCCTTCTAGCTTACAAACTGAAGTTTGATCAACCTCTCACATGCCTAATTCAGTAACTCACCATCCTCTTGACAAAATATATTCCTGGTTATGGTCTCTGAGGCACTGAATGCCACTGCTGTCTAAGTAAGCTCCATTAAAAAACTGATTTTAAATAGGTTACTTACACAAATACCCCCCTTCCCCCCATCCCCCCTATTCACACAAGAACAAAACCTTGTAACAAGTGACATAACAAAATAAGAGTAACTAATTAATTGCACCTACAGTTGCTCTTTAAGTGTAACTGAGAAAATCTGGCCAGTTAGCATCATTTACAAGGTCCTAAGGAAATTCCTCATGAGAAATTCTATATCAGTATCTATATGCCACAAAGTTAAGTGGTCATCAGAAAAAAGCATTTAAACAGCCTTTAACACAACATAGCCATTCAAAGCTGGAAAGCAGAAATCAGATTACAAATAGCACTAGCAAGAAGCAGTCTTATCATAGAGCTTTTTTAAGATGAAATAAACCAGGATTACAGCACAAGCACACAACACAACCCACTCACAGAATGGCTTGGGTTGGAAAGGACCTCAAGGATTAAGTTTCAACCCTGTACCACATGTGGGGCCACCAACCTCCAGATCTGGTAGAACCAGACCAGGCTGCCCAGGGCCACAACCAATCTGGCCTTGAACAGCTCCAGGGATGGGGCATCCACAGCCTCTCTGGGCAGCCTGTTCTAGCACCTCACCACTCACTCTATGGTGAGCTTCCACCTGATATTCAATCTAAATCTTCCCTTCTTGAATGTAAAACCATTCCCTTGCCCTATCACTGGCTACCCATGAAAAACGTTGATTCCCTCCTTTTTCTAATCCCTTTTAAATACGGGGACCAATATGGGCTCTAAGTTCATTCAGATTTACCTACTCAGTCTGTAGTCATAGATTCCAGTAGAGAATCTGGTTTGCACATGAAAAAACCAACAAAGGTTGCCTTCTATTACAAGACAGCAGGCCAAGACTAACTCTATGGCAACAATATGTAATGCTTCTGAGGTCTACTGCTATCCAATAGGTAACCGAATTAACTCAAAGAAACCCCACCAACATTTCCTTGGAGCACTACAAGCACTCACTGCTTAGCAAGACTACCTTTTTCCAGTTTGTATACCAAGTATTTCAGCTGCCTTACTGTGGATTTTGTTTCAAAAATTGCAACTTAGACTTCAAAATTGAAAATTTAGAGCTTTCAACTTCTGAGCAGGCTCTAAGAACATCTTATCATTAGCCACACATACTTAGTAAAATAGAATACCCCCATGCCCTCTCCTGAGCCAAAGCACTTAAATCTGCAAGGCTGTGTACCTTAAAAGCTACTAGCACCTAAAAGCTAACCAGCTGGTACAGATACTCTGTGAAAGCAACAACAGAATTCACTCCTCCTGTCACAGAACAGTCCTGTTTCCTAATACCACTCTGTGAGCAATGCTGCACAAATGGGTGGGAAATGACAATCTAAACCTGATTATTTCTGAAAAGGTTGCTTAGTCTTACAAGAAAGACGTCCTGCTAGAATCCTCTTTGTTCAACATAATCTTCATATTCCATGACATAAGATTAACTTACTTAAGCAGGCAATGAAGAGAAACACACTGAATCAAGAAATGAGTCAATCTTTAATGGGTAAACAACCATCACAATACTTTTAGAGTACTCAGTGTTCAGACCTTAACACCTCAAAATAACATTAAATTGCACTTCAACAAGCTTAGAAGTGTTCTTGCACACCAGAAGCAAAAAATGTTACTTGGTATCCTTGCTTTTCATTCATCCTAAAATCTGTGATTGCTCTGACACTGACAGATATAAAGCCTACCACTTGCTTCCACCCTGTCCATACAAATTTTATAATCACTTCTTTTAGGTAGAACAACTCAGACCTACTTCATGAAACGTTACAAATACAAAATCTGCCAAAATTTAAATAGCAGTCAAGTCAATATTATATATTCCATTATGATGTTAGAATCTACTTTTACTTATTTTTGCATTCCTTTTTTCATGAGTTTAATTACCATGCTGCAAAAGTGTTCTTCAATAACAAACATACAGAAACAGAACAGAGCTCAGGACTATTCAAAAACTGTATACTGCATATTAAATAGAGTTCTCCCCAGGTAGGAGCTGGACAAACCTCTGTTTCCACCTTAACTGATTCTGAACAAACCAGATTATCTCTCCCTCTACTTGAAGTAAGTTACTTGTCCCAGCGCAGTTGTTGCTGCTTCCTCATGTAGGAGTTTCACACCTCCATACCTACAACATAATTGATCAATATTTCATCCTCTGCAACCATTATAATCCCTTGTATGCTATCCTTACTCCTCTTAACATTGCCTTATTGGATCTACTAAAACACACCTCTCTCTACCTTCAAAAAAAAGCACATTCCAACAAGAACTTCTAGACTACATTGTCTTTTTCCCCTTGATGTACATAAAAGGCATTTGTTTTCTTGAACTCACCTCAACAACTTACTGAAAGAGCAGTGTTTACTAATGCAGCTCTATCTGTAATCAAAAACCCACAAGTTGTTTCAGATTCCACACGCATTCTCTCCTTTCCTTCCTATTTGAGGGGGTAATTTCTCTAAGGAATTGCAGATCAAATCATCACCTCTGACTGTCAAAGTGATTTCATAAAAATTTGGTTTTATGCTGTAGCTTTTCCACTAGGTTTTTTTGCTGGTGCTCTTTCCAATTCTGCCTTTTGCAGGTACTAACAGCACTGACCAATGAGAAAAAAGAACAGTGATCAAATATAATCAGCAGTTTTGGGTTCTGTCAACACCTCATCATACTTCAGGTGTGCTCACACAAGATGACACAAGCATCCTCAAAAGCTACATTCACTGACGTAGACTTTTCTCCCTTCATACTTACCTGTGACAGTTAGGCAGACAATGAAAACTACTGGGGGGAATTTTAGGGGCAGGAAGAAAAGTTACCTAAGCAGTAAGATACTGACCAAAATCTGTCTTCTCCTGCTCCTGACTTCACAGTCCACAGGTTGCTTGTACTTGAAAATTTCCCCTTCTGTCCACAGATCACACATCAAAACCCTCTGCTTCAAGAGCATTATTTCAAGACAACATTCCAACTTTTAACAGATGTTCTGAAGAGTTATCGGTCAAGTTCACATATGCCAAAAGCAATCTGGGAGCACTGACATCTCATTTACACTCATTAAGATTAAAATAGTAAGCTGCCACATGACACAGCTCTCAACTTCATTGTTACAGCTATCTTCACATTTTTACACGCACAATTAATTTGGCAAGGTTATATCAAGCCAGCAGCTCCAGCTTTCTCACCTCCAAGGAGCACAAGTCACCCTAACACCTGCTAGTGATGAGTTGTTACCTGGATTAGATGATCTATGTGGTCTTGCTCAACCTTTACAAATTCATGAAAGGGAGAGAGCGATGTGCTAGTGCAAAATATTTGCCAACTCTCTGAAAGCTAAGTCTTCAAATCTTAGTTTTTGAGACATGGCACCTTATTAATATAGGAGACAATTTGCAACAAATACAAGCAAATAATAATAAAAGCGTCTGCTATTGATCGAGTACTCAAAAGTCTTACATATAGAACATTTAACTGTTGAAGGCACTTCAAAGCAAAAGCAGTTGGGTCTATAGCACTTCTTACAGTGTTCAGCCAAGTAGCTCCAGAAAACACAGCGTAAGGCAGCACATCTTGTTTCAGTTACTTTTGCAGCAGCATGGTACAACAGCTCATGAACCGTTAAAAAAATAAGACAGACACTGATACAGACACTTAACTCCACAGCCAAGACATATTCACTGTGCGCAACACAAGAGAAATTTCTGCATAAGCGCTTCAACTTTTAGACTACTTCTGAAAAAGCATTTCATCTTCTCTAAGGAGGAAGCATCCCAGTGATCTCGCCTGAGCAGTCTCCTAGCCATGCAGAACTCCTGTGTCGTGACGAAGCACTGCAGTTGTTATTCAGCCCAACAGAAAAGCATACAAGCACATTAAGTCTCAACAAACTGTAACGGCCACAGGCTCACCGTCAAAGCAAGAAGCGCTGGCAAACTGCTTTCCTTCCTCTGAATCAACCCACGATACACTGAGACCCACCCTTCTGTCTTTCCCACAGCCGCCTTTCTTTAGGGATAGAGAGAACACATGCAATTTCCACATAGTTTCTTCAGCAAACACATGTTTTTAGGCTTAAATTAGTAATAATCATCTATTTCAGAAAGCTACACCATTGCCAGAGGGGGGAGACTATTCCATGCAAGAGCACCATCTCGCAGCAGCACTGCCCCAACTCCCTCCCTGAAAAAGCATTTCTCAGCTCCTCCACAGCTGCTTTATGATGGCACGACTTGCAGGCTGCTCGCAGTATTTTTATCACACCAACCTCCAGAGGCTTCTTCCTAACTTGTTCCTCTTTCCTTCAAGAGGAGAAGGACACGGCACATCCTATAATAAAACATCCTTGCCAACTCCTCATTGCCGCGTTGGGAATACACGGCAGAACGACGGTTCTCAATGTGCTTTTGAAGGAGAAGAAAAAAAAACGACCCCGCCGCTCCAACTGCCATAAAACCACACCGCGCACACGGGCTCCCATGCAATAAAAGAATAACCGCGCCGTGATTGAGTTCTCAACTTCCTCAATGCCCGCAAAACGGGAAGGCACGGGGGGAGGGGGGATGTGAAAGGGGGATTCTAGAAGCACAGGGCCCCGCGGCACCTGCCCGGAGGGGATGAGCCGTACGCACACGGGATATCTGGAGCTGAGGGGATCGCCGACTTCAACTCCGGGTTGCACGCACCCAAGGAGGCCAGAAGCCACCTTACACCATAACCAGCACCGGCTTCACCGAGTGAAGGGGAAGCGACGCAAACCGGCAGCACGGGGAGACGAGAGGGCACCCCACGGACACCGACACCCCCGCGCCGCCCCTAGGATGACCGCCACCGCCCGCAGGCAGCGGGGAACGCACCGGGGCGGGAAGCGCCGCTCCGAACGGCGGCGCACAAACTTCCCCACCGCGCCCGGGGCAGCGCCGCCCGCGGAGCAGACAGCGCCGCAGAGAGGCTGCGGGCAACCGGGAGGGGGCCGCGGCCCGCGCGAGTAACGGTCCTCACACTGCCGGCGGGGCCCGTTTTCCTCCCGCCGGGATCCCGCACGAAGTTTCCCCCAACTCTCCCGTAGCCCCCGACCCCGGAGCGGTTCGGGTTTCCCCGCTCCTCCTCTCTCTCCGCCCCCCCCCCCCGCCTCGGGAAGGAAAAAGTTGCACTTACTGCAGCAGAAGCGGGAGAACACCAGTCCCAGCAGCCCCAACCCCGGGGGCAGCGCCGAACCCGCCCGGCGCCGTCTCCGCTGCCACCGCCACCACCGCGGGGAGGCACCGGCCGCTGGAAAAAGTTCCCCACGACCGAGAGGAGCCGGCGGGACGCGAGAAGCGGCTCCGATCCCTGCCATACTCCAGGCTCGGCTGCTGAGTCGCTCCAGGTCCGGCCACCGCCTCCCCGCGCCGGGCGCGTTTAGCGGCGAGCAGCGAGCGCTGCGCCGCCCCCCGCCCTCCGGAGCGGGCCACACCACCCCGCCGCGGGGACAGGGGGACCGGCGGGCTCCCACCTCCTCCCCCGCTTCCTTCCTCCCCGCCCCGGGGCAAATCGCCTCGCCCCACGCTTCCCGCCCCACTCGGAGACGCCGCGAACCGCGCCCGTCTCAAGGGGGGTTCCCGTTAGCGATGCAGCGAGCGCCGGGAGCCGGTGGGAGGGGGTGAGGGCGGCCTCCCCCGGGGGGGTGTTGGTACGGCCCGCCCCGCCCCCTCCCTCGCCCCGCCCGCCCACCCGCCACCGCCCCGAGCCGGGCCGGGGGCGCCGCGCTCCTCAGCGGGAGGGGCGGTTCCACTCGGCTCTTGCCCGCCTCCCCCGTCCCACCCGGTCCGCTGGGAAAGGAGGAGGCTGCGCCGCGCGAACTGCCGGCTGCAGTCCGGGTGCCGCGCCTGAGGGTTGCGGTGCGGGCAGGCCGTGCGGGAAGGGAAGGGAAAGGCGCTTCCTTCCTTCCTTTCTTCCTTCATGGGTCGCCGGGGCGGGATCGCGCCACAACCCTCACGGTCCACCACAAGCCCTCAGCGTGTGCCCACTAGCGTTGGTCCTCTCGACACGAACTTCTCCCGGAGCACCGAGGGAGTCCTGAGGGGATGAACAGGCGGCAGCCTGGCAGAACGAGGGGTCCGGAGTGGAGGCCGAAGCCCCCCGGGGCTGGGCGGGAGATGGCACCGAGGAACGCCAAATATGGCCCTACGCAGCCCTCGAGGCCCTCGGGGAGTTTCTGTCACACAAGCGGCAGGGATCCTGGGCTGTGGCACGGTGCCCGACTGTCCCCTGGGTCAGGCTGGTGACGCTGAGAAGGGGGAAAGGGCCTCGAGCCCCTGCCTGAGGTCCTCGGGGCCCGTCCCAGGGCTGGCTGCCACCGGGTTGGACGGCTGGAGGTGGCTCTTACAGGTAACGCAGCTTCACTGCTGCATCCCCACACCAAACTGAATGTGGGCGCAGTGTTGCTGAGTGCACCCCTAAGTCTGGTAGCCATGTGCAGGAGCTTGAAAGAATGAGGCTGAGAGTGGGGTCTTTACGATCTGGATATGCTTTTTCATCTCAAATGCATTATCATTGCAAGAGTGCAAGAAAAGTACTGAATCGCCAATTATCCTATACCTGGTGCTAAGATATCCATTGGCAGTGGGTTCCCTATAAGCCCGAGAATCACAATCACAGAATAATAGGTGTTGGAAAGGACCTCTGGAGGTGATCAAATCATCTGCTTGATGCAGCATCCTTACAGGAAAGCATTTAGGTTTGTCTTGAATACACCTCCAGAGAAAGAGACCACCATACAGTGTAATATTCGATCATTTTCTTCAGTGGTGGGCACAAACTGCAGTTTCTCCCCGAGCCATGCATGGCTAAGCTTATCAGATGCTCACAAAGGAATGTTCATCCAGTCCACAGCTATGCAGAACGTTTGCCAATTAACTGCCCTCATTAGTTTGTAGCTGTGAAACAAAACCAAATTCAGGCAAAGAGTTACTGAGGCAAACTGTTAGCAGTGATGAATGTTGTACATTCGTCACCATTTTGGAGGGCAAACAAACATAACTGAGAGTACTCTCAGAGTTTTGTCAAATCAGTTTGATTCCCTATGTCCGGAGCTCAGCTCATATGAAATTCTTCTCAAACCAGTTTCACCTGGGACTGGGGTTCCAGTCTATGCAGGTGGCGCATAGGTAGGATCTTATCCAAAACTGTGTCAACAAGTTTCAGGGAAAGCTTGCTTAAAGAAAGAAGGAATATGCAGTGGAGTGGTCTTCCCACTGCTGAAGCTTCAAAGTCTGATCATTTCATCTGTTGCTGGAATCTTTGCCGTTTTGATTCCATGGAAACCAGTATATCCCTCCACGCCAATAAATCTGGATAAATATAATACTGAATTAATCATTAGAGTCTAATTTGTTTTTATACTTAGAGCCTTTTTACTTGGGAAAATTGATGAGCTATCTGCTATAGCAGAATAATTTACGTTAATACAGCTTTGCTGATATAACATTCCAGGTAGACGTATTAATTGTGCATAATTATTCCATTTCCCTGCATAGACAAGTCCTATATAGATAAATCCTTAAATCCCCCTTTATACTTAACAATCGAATCAAATTACATCTCATAATTACATTTACACCAAGTTCAAGGCACTCTTAAGCCGGGCAGGAAATATAATGGGGCCGTACTATAATTGAAAGTGCAACCCTTAAAATCCTATTTGTGGCAGCTATAATCTAATTGTCATCTGCTATATTATTTTCATTTCTACTCATTCCAAAGTAAGAAAAGGTATAAATTCCATTAAAGGGAAATGTTTTGAAGGGCTAACACGAAAATATGTGCATCTATTCACTGTGGCTAAGGAAGCAAATGCAGTTTGTCATATTTCAGCAGAACTGTGCCCAGTTTGTAGGTAACTGCTGCTAGTGCCAGGTTCAGCGCAGTTGTAATCAGGCGTCCTGGGGACTTTGTGATAGGAAAGGAAATTTGACTTCATGACATCAAAGCTAAATTTGGCTCTCCGATGCTTAGAACACTCCTGAAGGTATGATGCTCCAAACAATTAATCCTGCATATTATTGAATAAATGCATATAGGACACACTGGCTCACTTTTTGTAATTCCATTGTTACTGGCATATTTTCTCATAAAGAAATGTTTTTTCCTAAGCTGGCAGCCGTCCTGTTCGAAAGCATCTTTGTGCTGCAGAGACACAAAGGACCAGACTCTCTTTCCAGCCTGCTTTCCCCCCTTCCCGTTCCCCTACCCCCACCATTGTACACCCACCTGCCCTTCCCCCCGTGAAGAAAAGCCCTTCCCCTTCATTTAGGCCGGGTTTTTGGCAAGGCTTCTCCTCTCTGTTCTTAACCCTTGTGGTCATTTGAAAACAAAGTTCTGAAGCAGTGTGAAATTAACTTATATGCATAACATTTGAAGTGACGGCACAAATTCCCGCTGGAATGAAGGGCCATTCACTTCAGTGGGAATCTGTAAATAGATTTGTAACAGAACCAATGCGCTTTTCTGAAAACTCTCGCTGCCATTCTCATGGGTGGAACCGGGCCTCCCTAGCAATGTTTCTGCACCACCACCCATTATGGCCTTTTAAAATAAAAATGCAATGAAACAGCCCAACAGAAAACCTGCCCTTTTCCCCGAACCGTCCACAAGATGAGACATTTTGCCTGCTGCTGGGTAGAATGTCTGTGATTTGCTATCAGGTGCTTGTATTTCCACAGAGAGTGAGAACTGCATCTTTACCGAAGTTGGAGTCATTGTGTCTGTCCATGCAAAACTTCAGACGGGGTTAACAGTGCTGTGTGGAGACAGACGTCTGTCCAATTCCTGCTCCGGGAAGCCACGGAACTGCATCTCTGTGGGCATGATTGATGCCAGTTCCAGAAGGGTCAAAGGTGCAGAGAACGTGGGCTGCATATTTATCTGCACGCATCTCCCATTTCTCAGTGCTCTGGTCATCCATGAACTTGTTTGGGAAGGGCTTAGAAGGGCTCCTTGCAATGCACAAAGTTTTGTTTATTGCTTTTGAAATGTGCTCTTAATAGTGCTGGGTATGCTTAGGAATCTTTGGGCAAAGGATACTCTATAAGTACACTTCTTACTAAGAGATGACTAAAACTAGAAATAAATTCTAAATTTGGATTATTCTTACTTTTTTTTTCCTGCTTTCTGCATATAGAGTGATGCAGAATGGTTTGTTATGTCATCTCATAGAAAATTCAATCACAATATTTTGATTTAAATCATAAGCAAGCTTAGCCAAGAACAACATACATACAGTTGTATTGTATATGATGTTTAAAAAATCCATTTGCCAAATATTCTATTAATTGAAGATGGCATTTAAATCTTGTACCTTTAAGGAGAAGTCTGAGAGACTGATTCCCTCTGTACTGCTGAGTGTGATTAAGAAAACTTCGGTTCTCCTGCACACAGAGCAACCCAGCTCTCATCTGTTAGTGCAAGACCTTTTCCATGTCTCGGCAAAGGCTGAGAGCTCATTCTTCATTTCACAACATAGTAAAGTAGGTCTCGACAGTAATTATCCCTAACCTTACGTTTCATATCCGTGGTCAGATGTACACATCATCCCCTCTTCAATTAAATGGAGAGCTCCGTTGTCTCAGCCAAGAGGTTTTAGACTCCCAGCCAAAGAAGCAAATTCCTTATTCATTTCTGACAGGCAAAAAAAAAAAATAGTAAGCAAGGAAATAGTCCGGTTTGCAGTTACATCTCTCTGATTACCACTTACATCCCTGAGAAAGAGGACAGAAAACATAAGGATTCCTCTTGGAAGGACGCTTGCAAGCCAGACAATGCTTCCTCTGTTTTCTTTCTGCTCTGCTTCCCTTTACTGTAATCTCCTGCGCTCTTTCTGTGAGCCTGTTTTCGGTGCTTTCTCTCTTTTCATCTTTAACTATTTAGCTGTACTTACACAGATACGTACATGATATTTTACATTAATAAGTACAGAAATACCCCTTGATTAATTTGTAGCTGTGTAGACGAATGCACAGCTTGTGTATATCATTTTGAAACAATCACATTTCCTTCCAAGACACGACCAGCAGATATTTAAGATGATCAAAAAGAGAACGTGGGAAGTTTGTCACTCAAAGTAGTCCCGATGCTACGTGAGAGGATGCTTGCCATCCCTCTCAGTGTTTTGCTCATGGCTCAAGGAATCTGCTTTCTTGCTGGGTCAAAAAGAGCAAAGATTAGTTCCTAGGGAAAAAAAAGTTTATCCCAGGGAGGTCACAATTTCATCGTGCATGTCGACCTTTCACAGTGATCTTCTCATTGTTTCTATTCACTGACATGGTCCCAGCTCCAGCAAGAACTTAGCTCTTAATTCAAGGAAAAAGCAGTTTTTGCATTCATTTTAATGGGATCTTTTATTCATTTTTAGTATCATTACTGTTACACCAGCTTTACTTAATTATGAGAGAAGAAGCAGGCTTACAATTCCCGAGAGAAATTTTCTGTGTTTTTTTTTTCTTCTTAGACTTAGCCTCTTTGTCTTCTCAGCTTCTCCTCCCTTAGTCCTTTTAATTTTCCTTGAGTACTTATACTTAGCTTAGAAATAAGCACATTTTCATGAGATTTTAACTGCTTTAAGTGGTGTAATGTTATTTTTTTCTTTCCCATCATCTTTTCCTCTGTGTTCTGATCTCTAAATGCAACAGATATTCCTCAGGAGCAGGGTCCACGAACCCAAAGGTTGTGCCTGCATGTGTCCTAGGGACACAGCTTGTATGTGTAATATAAGAAAAATGAATCAGGGTAAGGTCACAAGGCAACTGCAGCAATATATATATTCCTGCTGTTTACATCCTCGTTTTATACTTGTAACCATATTCACTTCTGCAAATTCAAAGACTTGCAAAAGGTTGAAATTGCCATGGTTCACTAAGAAAATTTCACCTTAACCATATCTGTAGATTTCTGCTATATAAAGCTTAAGCCCGCATACCTTGCAGGTTCTATGATGGCATTTTTGAATGTATGTCAGAATTAGTGTTGGCCTGAAACTAAATTAAGGTTTCAGTCTCTGAATAATTTTTAAGTAGATTTTCAATCCTTTACAGATCAGGTCTTTTAAAACTTTGAGTGGGAAAGAGAAGTGTGTATTAATTTTAGACAGCTATTTTTACACTTGCGTAATTGAATTCAGAATTTGCCCTTCTGCCTTCAACCTGAAAACAGTAGCCTAGAAGGTGCTGACATGCCTTTCATCCTTTGAAAAAGATTTGTAAACTGAAGAAATCTTATTAAACTTTAAAAACTAGTCTCTGTGCACTGAGTGCTTCATTTCTATATAGCTTTATAATAGATGCTCTTATACACAATTCTTGATACGATATGATATGATATAATATGATATGATACGATATGATAATCTCTACTTTAACATGAGCAATTGTTGGTCCGTCTCAAGGTGTGCCTTTGAACCAGGGGATGAACACTGGTCCAGATCACTGGTCCAGATAGAAAACATTACTGAAGTTGAGGTCTTCATCTACATTGTATCTTCTACCACTTAAATTATTCCCATGTAGAAAAGAAAAATGCATTTATACAGATATGAATAGCCTTTTTTTTTCCTGTACAGAAAAGTGTGCTTTTATTGATAATAACTGCATCTAAATTGCATTTATGTAATGCTTTTACCTCATGATCAAACCTGTTATGCAACAACCAAAAATCTGTGTAGATTAAGGGCTTGTGAGCAGTGGATTTTTTCTTTGGTGGTCCAGCCAAAACATGGAAAGAAAAAAAAAACACCAACAACATTAACCTGTGCAAAGAAGAGAATATGGCTTTTTTAATGAATGTTTCTGCCCTCTTCAAATTAGGCCAGTTTCTGGACAAAAGCACTTTTTAAAAGTGAATTGTCAGTGTTTCAATTTGGAAATATTTACTGTCTCATTGTTTCAATTCTCCAGAACTGGACACTTCTACCATTTGCTGGAAGCTGTCCCAAATTCATGTTTTCCAACTCTGTAAAAATTAGGCTTGCCTATGGCAGCGGGGATGGAACTAGACGATGCTAAAGCTCCCTTCCAACCCAAGCCATTCTGCCATTATTTTGTCAGAAGCAAGGCAGGAGGAGGCAGGGATACATCTACACCTTACAGAAGGGTTCACAAGGTCTGAGAGTTTTTTTCTTTGAATTTATTGTAATCTGCTCAAAAAGGATTAAGTAACCCAAAAGAGGCTATGCTGCAATGAAAATACAAAAGTCTATTTTAAGCTGTTGCTGAACAATCATTTTGAAGGAATATTTTATTCCAGGTGTACAATACTGAGAGACCCAACTTGCTTTTAATTCTTCCTTTAATAGACACAATCAAGGAAGAATATAGATTAAACTGGTAGAAAGCACACGTGTAGCTTTAGGTAGGAGAAGAACCCAATTGCAAAAAAAAAAAAAACTTGCTCTAAGTTGTATGTGCATGTAAATACCTTGCTAAACAAGGACTGTAAAATGTATTTTTCCTGCTCATAAGCTCACACCTGCTAAGACACCTTGTAAAATTAGTTGCATCCTCAATAATACCCTTCAACAATGAGTTCCAAGGTCTAATTATATGTTTGATTATATATTTTCTGTCAGCTCATTTACATCCAACTACAATCAACAGCATGTCAGCTGGGATCAATTCTTTGACAGTGATTTTATTATAGTTTCTGTGTAATCGTACTTTGGTGTATCCACCCTGTTCCCACCCGTGAGCATATGGTATCTTCTTTTATGCATCTGAATTAGAGACAAGCACCAGCATTAAATATGAATCTCTTGGCTTTTGACGGTTGCCAGTCCTCAAGTTGTTTGCAAATGTTTTTGATATCAATTTCACTTCTGTACCACAAGTGCTTTGTTAACATCTGCCCTGCAGCAGATGATCATTTTTATTTACTGACTTATTCATATATCTATATTGTGGTGTGAAAACATATTCATAACTCTTGGGCTTTAATCTGTGGAAGGAATACAACACAATGAAACACAGCCTTGCTTTGCACTTGAGAGGAAAAATGCATTATTTCTTTGTTTTTCAAGGTAATCCCAGATATAATAGGTAGTATAGCCATAATGAGTTCAGTTCTTTGTTGAAATTCTCCTTCCCTAAGCCAAAGAGCCATGCTTTCTCACACATCTATAGTCTATCAAATGTTCTTGGAGGATCTTTTTGCACCAGATGCTATCTTGTTTCTCTTTGTGCTTCAGATTAGCTCCCTAAACATTTTGGCGCACACAAAGAATTACACTAACTAGTAACTGACATGTACTGTTTTTCAGACTTTTTCTTGCAGAGTTGCCCAGTCGTGTGGAGCCACAAAAGTGGCTGAGTTCACTCTGTCATTAGTGAGAGCTTGAAGTCCCACTGTCTCATGCTTCTGCAGTGTATGTGTGTGGATTAAATTGCATGACTTTGTGTTAGCTCTGTACACCTAGATAAGTGACAAAAGTCTATGAGTATTTACATCTTGGTTGTGTAAATGATTGCATGTGGTCAAGGAAGGGCAGCATCCAGCCCATAAGTTGTGTTTTCCAAGAAGACTCCATGATCCTACCAAAGATTTGCCTGTAGCTTTGAGTGAGCTGGGATTTTCACTGAATTGTTTCAAGCTGAAATGATCATTTTATATTAGTTTTAGTGACGCTGTGTAGTTTTTGGGTTTTTTTTTAGTCAGAAAATGAGTGTGAATTTAAATCAAAACTTCCCACTAAAATGCATGTACCAGTTTCAGAAAGACTGAAATTTCCAGCGGGAGTGGTGTCTAAGAGTGAACAGCAGCTTTGCAGGATGGCTGTGCAAACCCCTGGGCCTTTTTGCTGAAATACACTTGCTAGATGAGACCTCTTAAGCAGACAGACAAACATGAACTGATAAAGCAAGAAGTCACTGAAGTGTTCACGTGAGGATTCACATGCGGATGTGCTACTTGAAGTCCATGTGCAGTTTCTGGCTTGGGCAAGAAAGGAGCTTGAAGCTGAGTGGTGAAGAAACATAGAAAACAAGTGGCAGAAAGGCTGGCTTTCAGAGGCAGCACTGTTAAGTGTAGATATTCAGTAGACAGACTGAAAAAGGCCTACTAGGTTACTTCCACTAAAGTGAAATACTGTTATTCAGCTGTTATGACTGTGTCTATTGTTCCTGCTCCATTTTAGAGTGAATATTTTTATATCTTTTATTGTTATAACAGCAAGGATAGATATTTTTTTTTTCAATTACTGGAGAAGCTACTGAAAGTGTAGTTGTAAAGTGACCAAAATTGTTCACACCAGTGAGTGTAATTTGGCAAATAATTATGACTGAAAAAATATGGAAGCAGTATAAAAAGATCTGAAATGTTTCATTTCAGAAACACCAACTGCTTATTTTGACATTTCTTAATGAATCATTTTGGCTTTTCCTTTCTCTTTCAAACAACATCTTTTATTGGTAAGTTGTCTACATTTTTTAAGGTAAGAAAGAATTAGGGGTACATTTTCTGAGAAAAAATGGAACATTTAAGTGAAAAACACACAAAACATTCTTTTTTATTTCAGCGGAGCAGGCAATTTTATCCTTAGTTTTCTATCTAACAAAAAAAATCATCATTTTCTCTGCTGCATTATTAATGATTGTAGATGTCAATAACCCAATGTATGCATCTCAATTTAGACCTACTTTCTTCCTCTCGGAAGGAAGAAGAAAAACAACAGAACTGTGTGTCAATGCCATTGTATATTTTCATAATGCTGCCATGCCACACAGAGAAATAAAGGTAGCTACGCTATTTGTGAGTGCATGACTGTCCAGACAAGATCCTGAGAGCCGATGCATGTTAGCAGAAGAGCTCTGAAGAAGCCTGGTTCTGCCATATGTGGCAGCTTTGCAGGAACAGCTGTCATAGCAAGGACCTCATCAAAAACCCAGAGTTCATTGCAAGACTGGCTTAAAGCTGTACAATATACATGGTTATAAGGAAAGGCGTGGGCTTTTTTTATTTCCTCCAGTCTTGGAGATGTGCTGAAGAAGCAGAATGGGACAGCTGCAGACGTAGAAAGCCTGATGTGCTCAAGAGTGAATTTCTGGAAGATGTGTTTGAAATACACCAGAGTCATGTTTTAGAGCTTTGGCATGGAAGCACAATATGCAGAACTCATAAACTGGGCAAAGAAGAGTTAAGATGCATGGCACAATTCCAGGGTATACAAGTGTTAAGTATTAAAGAAGCTGTGCTGATGCAGAAGAAAAAAGGGGGTTGGACCACGTTCTTTCAGTTATTTTTCTTTATAAATTGTTGTAAAGCTAATCCAGCGATGCTCCACCAAGCATCTGTTGGCTCCTGGTACAGCACAGAAACCCCCAGTGCAGAATTCTCATGAAATGGAGAGGCTCAGGGACCCTGTGATAGGCCCTTGTGCAGAATGCCTGTGTTACCCTATTCTACTGAGAGTCTCCATACTTCATTCTTCCAGCTCTTTCTCCTGTATTATTGAAAAAAAAAGGAAGATATTTTGTAACTGCTTATGCAAGCTCCTTTGTAAGTGGAAATGGCTCTATATCCCCCTGGGTCATCAGTAGTAAATTGAAGTTTGCATGTGCCAACTCTTTCACATCTGTGTGTAAAGAAAACTGAGGGGATTAGTCTTAATACCTTAGAGCTAGATAAATATTTACTGAGTTTGATTCTGTCATCCTTTCATGGCCAACACTAAGTACAAGGTGACAGCAGGACTACTGAAAATGTACAAACAGTATTAATTATGTTTTTTCTCCATTTTCCAACCACAGAATCCACTTGCATGGCATACTTTGATTCTACATTTATCTCAGGTGAAATAATGGCTTCTTGTCACTTGTGACACTGTCATGTCTTGTATGTGTTTCTGAAATATAATGCTCAGTTTCCCTATTTAGATATGCCTTTTTGGAGAAATTTAATGCTGCAGCAGCCGCAGCCAAGCATCTTCTGCAAAATTCTTCCCATTCTGGAACTCCAAACTAACCATTGATCACTCCAAACAAGCATCTGAACGTTCAAAATCTGCTCTCCTGCTAGCAAGAAGAATTTACTTTTAGCTCCCCACGTGAAGTTCAGCTGATAGTCAGAATCACTCAGAATAGATACTAGTGGTATCCAAAGTCCCCATAAATGCATAACTTTCTGATACATGAGTAAAAATCACAAACTTACTGAAGAAACAGAGAACAGTGACTTTTGCATTGTTCACTTCCATGCATGATTACTATAATTCACTGAACCTGCAGCTTTATGTAAGGATGACAAGTAGAATTACTGTGTTGTAAATGTAGCACTTATGCTGATTAGGATCAGACTTTTGCAAGTAGAAGAGATTCTTGCCTCTTTCCTTCCTTTGGCTCCAGACCATCTCCAAAGTCAGCTGAAGGCCTCAGACATAATCCTCTGAGTAATTAATGGATCAAGTCTCAGCTACACAACAGATCTGGTTGCAGTATTTGAATGTCTGAGACAGCTACTTCCTTTGGGGGGCAGGCGTGGGGGTGAAGGAGAGCTGCTCTCTAGCACCTATGGTCTGTATTCCCATGCCATATCCAGATGTCATTGGGAAGGCTTGCAAAAGTGCTTGGCAATGCCAATGTAGTTGATGGCTAACCTCCTTTTGGAAGGGAATGGCAATCTCCCTTAGGTGACATGGTTTCATGACAGCCATGTAACAGATGATCACTTCCAAAAAAAAAATTTTTTTAATAAGCAGTGCAGTCTCCCCTCTTCTCCAAGTATTCTTGGACTTAAAAAGCATAAGAGGATTAATCTAATGAAAAGAAATAGAAATATATTTTCACCATGGTGGACCTTCTCCACAGATGCTGGAGAGGAAAAGTTTCTTCTGTGGTGGTGTTTACTTCATCCTGAAGTAAGGTAGATAGACTCACCCTTAAAAGTGTCTGCTTCTTACTTTGAATAACTGGAAAGGCTGAGCTAACTAGCTCAGTTGTGGCATTTGCATTATAGGCATGCAAATTAGGGAAAAGGAAGTCCACTCCTTATGAATGTATTTTGGACTAAGACTCATCATAATTAATGCAAGACTATATCATTTTCTTAAGTACCATGTATGCATTAAGCAGACTTTATGTGACTGGAGGCACAATAGTGTCCTCCGTACAGGAAAAAAAAGGAAACTGTAAAGTGCTTGAACATACTTCAACTAAAAACTGGCACAATGACTTACAGGACAAAAGTAAGAGACCTTGCATAGTCACTGAGTAAACTGTTACAACCACATCTGTTCATTCATTGCTGACTGTATCACAAGGCCAGCTGTAGGTACCATTCATGTTACCCAAACTGAGCTCAGAACAGCTTCAGAAAGGAGAGTCCAGAATTTTATTTGATATTGTTCCCAGCACTGTTCCGTACTGGAGAACGAACTCCACTAACACTGCCAAAAGTGACTTCTGTTTTCTCAGCTGTAAAAGAGATGTGGTAGAACTACCTCTTGTAAATCCTAAATTTGCTTACTTATTTCCACTTAACTTAACTTACTTATTTCCACTTAAACTGCTGCCAGATTTTTCTTTCTTTGCTGTCTCCTAGAGCATATCACCAGCACCAGGGGAAGCTACTGAGGCTGACAAGATCATGGACTGCACAAGAAGCGACTAACAGCCTGATGTTGAAAGCTCAGAGGCTTTAATAGCAATCAGTCTTTATGTGTTGAGGTTTTCTCTGACATGTATCCCAAACATAGCTGTGTATAGGCAGTGTTTGTATATGCACCTTCTAAAATGAGAAACACTTAGGGGAGTTGGGCTTTGAAGCATGCACAAGCTTGTTTGGGTGTTGGTGTAATTAATGATGTCCACTGGTACTGTATTATCCATGTGTATGAGAGCATAAGCATACAACTAAATGTCTGAAGTCATTCCTTCCTCAGATTACAAAAATGGTACTGCAAACCCATTTTCCACTCCAAGAATTCTCCCTTCAGAGGCTTCCATCTCAAATTTGAAATCTCATGGCTTTTTTTCTTGCTCTATGGTACTCTACTAGCAAAGTAACTTGCAAAACATA
Source organism: Centrocercus urophasianus (assembly GCF_019232065.1). NCBI lineage: Eukaryota > Metazoa > Chordata > Aves > Galliformes > Phasianidae > Centrocercus > Centrocercus urophasianus. The sequence goes on along the minus strand of NW_024884364.1, from coordinate 12,334,150 downwards.
CTCCCACATTTTTAATTAATATGACAAACACTTTAGTTCCACTGAAGGATGAAGTTCAGGAGATATTAAGATTTTGAAACCTACGCACACTGACATACAATCATAGTAATTTTTACTGACCTGCTGTTAATTTCTTTTCCAGCTCAGTGCCGTGCAAAAAGACTTCTGTCAAGACACTGAGTTACAGGTCCTGAACCTGAGCCATGTAATATTTGTCAAGTTATTCTGAAAACTTCATAACTGTATCAAGGAGTAGCTATTCAGTGTTGACTGACTTCACTGCTGATTTCACATCTTTTCTGAATTTTCCGAAAGCAAGTATTTTATCCATTTTACCACAGATAAGATCTATACTGAGAGGAGCAGTGGAATGGCTTGACATTTTGATAGAGTGCAACCACTTGAAGAAGAAAAAGCAGCTACCAAAGAAAGTAGCAGAAAGTCAAATAATGAAATTTTCACCAAACTACAATCTAATCTGTTGATGTTTTGCAGATGTCCAACTCCTCACCAATCAACACTGAAGAGTTAAGGGCATTTGGAAGGGGTGGTGTGGTTGAGATATTTTAAAAGGGGAAGTAAAAATTAAAAACCCAAGGGAGAATTTTAAAGGACGTCTTTGAGGGTGACGGAGTACTGGCACAGGCATCCTAAGGAGGTTGCGGAGTTTCCTTCTATGGTGATGTTCAAGACCCATTTGGATGGCTAGCTGCTGTCCTGCTGTAGGGAACTGCTTTAGCAGAGGGTTGGACTCAGGGATCTCCAAAGATCCCTCCCAACCCCCCAGGTTCTGTGATTCTGATTCTGTGAAGTGTATTTTTCTGAAATACTATTGACCCGAATATTGAGATCTATACTTGCAATTAATCTATTAAGTGCTTTTGTAGTCATCATTGACCAGAAGCTTGAGTTCTTTGGATAAGCTGCTCTGGAAAGTGTGGCAATTTAAACGGAAAAGATCTTCTGTTGGCATGATTAATAATTAATTAAATATTGACTCTGAAAGATATCTTGGTTGAATTTCTTATAGCTACTTAAGTATGCTCTAAAATCTTTTATCTCATTACTATTTCTGGTCACTGCTTACTCGGAAACCTTAAAGGTAGATTGACTGAAAAAGTTTGATAGACTGGAAAAAAAAATCTATATACGTATTGATATTCAAGTAGATAATATTTTTATTTCAGAATTCATGCAAAATCATGCAAAATTCTGATGTAATAAATTAAAACCATTCTGTTACATGCATCACCCAAGATCTTATTTATGTTATGGCAACTTGGGTCATCAGGTCTCATGCACAGCAGCTAAAAACTTTATTAAGTAATATCCTTTTTATTTTTTTTTAAACCATTTTTAAATTATTTCTTATTATTCAAAGTACTGTTCAGAATTGCAACCTTCCACATAGTGGTGGTAAGCAAAAATAAGGGAGTGATTTAATTATGAATATTTAGGTGAATAACTGTGTAAAAAACTGTCTAATTTATGTTCCTCATGAGTAAGTAGTAAGTGGCTGAATTCCAAAAGTATGAGTTTGAAAATGTAATTCAGTGTCTAGTGTGGCATAATGGCCATATGTCTGAGAGAGAAAAGTGCAGTCCAAGAGCTTGGTTTATGTTCCCTTCAGAATCTTTGCGCTAAAAAGCCAGGCCTAAAAAGCAGGTTTTAGAGTATCAGTATTTATCATACCTCTGAAACTGCATTGACATGATTTCAAATCCACATCAATAATAAGCATAATTTCTGTCTCAGATATTTTGAGTTATAGCAGACTGTAAATTACATCACTGTCATCATCAACTACAATCACAGCCCTCTCTAAGACTTTAGTATAAGGGCAGGAAACATATCTGCACACTCATGTGCTCTACAGAATAACGCTTTGGTATCTTGTCATTCGCTGAGACCCAGGAGATGTACAAAGCAGCTTATGCAGTGTGCAGCTGCAGTCATATTTGCAGTATTTCCTGTGTCATGGATGCATGGCAGCTGGTGGCAGGTCCCATCATGCAGTGGTGCTGGGGAAGAGGAGAGGATGGCCAACAACCAAGTGCCAGAAGAAAGGCAAAGCTCAAAACTCCAAAATTCCTTAGGAGCTGCAATATTGTAGAACCAAGGAAAGCAGAGAGATGAAGGACCTCAGCCCTACAATGGACCATGATTTTGAAGCACTCTACAGCTTGCTATGGCCACAGGAAGGGCAGTCTGTCTCCTCATGCTACCAGTTATCATTCCAGTTATACATGTCACAGAAGTAGTACCTGCCAAAAGCAAACTTCTTCAGTAAATTCTTTGTGGGATGAAAATCAGCTCTGTTTTTGTCACTCAGTTTCATGAGATTAGCTTTTCATGATAGAGTTATAGAGTTATCTTTTTCACCTCTCTATGGAAACTGGAATGTGGCACCAGGTGGCCCAAATATGAGAAAAAATTAAAAACTATAAGAAAAATATAATGTGTAAATTTTTCTCTGCTTGGGATCAGGGGAGGAGGCTGCATGTGATTCCCATACACTCATGTGCCCGTTTATTTGCCAAGAAAAATTCAGATTTCTTTTTTACCTAGAAACATTTGTATATAATTCTCACTATTTTTATAAGTATGTCATTGTAAAGCCACGCTATTTCTTATTTGATCTCTGCATCGTGAATCCTTTCATTTTATCAGACAGAAAAACAAAACTGACCAATGTTTGCATTTCCATGACTGAAATTACTTCGAAATATGCATGCAAACATCTCATCATTTTTGTTTTGTTGTTTGTTTTGTTTTGTTTTTTGCATCCTCAAGCTCCTAGTAAGACAGATTTCTGTAAGATGCTCATTGTTTCTTCTGTGCCATTCAGCACTGAAACAATATTATTCAAGCTTTACAGACATCTTTAGTGAAGGCACACACACAGACCCTCCAGGAATCTCTGATCTTTGTCTTCTGTTGCAATTTTAGCCTACACAAGTTTGTCTGACTTGTGAACTGCGCAAAATCTTTTCTGAGCTTTTTTTAAGCTCTCGTTTTGTCCATGGGAATGCATGGCATTTTATTTCTTCAAATGTGAAGGTGTTTGTTATAACAAAGACAGAACAGCAGGAGCTAAAGCTTGTTGAAGGAATGTTAGTTAAGATAATGGAGTAGTGGGGACTCAGATCGCCTTCACTTATACCAGTCTTGAGTGTAAGTCAAAGTAAGAAAAATGAGTTTATTAGTAGAGCAAAAGCATTAAAATAATAAAAAATATCTTTTCAGACAAACTTAAGGTCTGCTCTGTTTTACTGGCACAATCGTTATTCATTCCAGTAAAGTCCGTCTTTTTGTCTGAAGTGATTTAATAAATTACTGATTACACTTTCTTCATAGCTGGATAAATCCAGATGTGTTTAGAAAGTGTAGTATGTAGCTTTCACTGACTTCTTAGATCAGCATGTTGCCAGTGATTAAGGTGATGGATTGATGGATGCTATCTTATGGTGCTGTCAGTAAGTGAAACCAATAAGCTGATGTGAAGAGCTGTGAAATCACACGCAAGACTCTATGCAGACTATTGCACAGTACAGAAGAGGACTGCTGAGAATTATTCTTACTTTTGAGTTCAGCAATTTCTTTTAATGCTTTATTAGCTATATATCCTTAATCTTTCAGGAAAGCTGTAGGACATTATGGCATATCTTGATTATTCATACAAAAACAAAGCTGTCTGAATACCTATAGTTAAGATTCCGTTAAGAAAATATCTTGTTTTGATGCAAAGCAATCATATAATATGGAAATAGGCACTTATTACTAAATTGTTTCAACATTGTAGCAAAGGACCTGATTCTGTGAACTGTAGACCATTTCCACTGAGAAACTGAGCACTGTCTGTTCCTGTGTCAGTCAACCAATGTTGGGGGTGCTCAAGTGTTTGCAGAGTCTGGACCCAAGGGAAGAGATTCCATAACATTTTCTCATTAATTTCTTGTTTACGGTTACATTAGCAGGAAACTGTTCCAAAGAACATTTACTGGAATATCTAAAGATGAGTTACGTGATTGCTGATCACTTTCAGTAAACATTGCTGTTGTGTGATGCAAATCCTGTAAAGCTAGGATAAAAGCTTTGAAGATAAGAATTATCATGTAAATGTCATTACTTGGAGAGGAAGAATTAAATATGCTACCTTGAAAATCTTTAATGATTGTTTTACCTACATGCCTATAAAAGAAGCAAGCGCCAAGATCAGCGGATACTTGGCTTTTTGAGATTTTAGGTATTGATTTGGGTGATAAATACAGGCTTAGATTTGCAGCTATATCAATTCAACTAAGATTTCCCTTTAATGTTTTACAATATAGTTTTGCAAATGCCTTCTTCCCTCCCTCTTCTACTTCACTCTCCTCTGTTCAAATCTTTTTCTGGGTGGCTCTTTTTAGAAATGTGCTCTGTATGAAATATGAGTATCAAGAGTAATAGACTTTAGATGATACTGTAATTCTCAAATATGAAGAAGCTAACTTCATCCTAATAAATCATAGCTCCGGTAGAATAATGATGAGACTGAATTTGAGTTTTCTTCCAATCTTGCTGTGAATTGAAAGATTCAGTATGCTTTCAATTAAAAGCAGCCAAGTGGAAGTTCAGATCATGCTCACAATTCTTCCTTTTTTTTGTAAATTGAAGGAGATAACACATATGCTAAAACTGAAATTTTACCTTAAAAGTGCAGACAAAGTCAGAATCTGTATTTCAGCTTGAAGCTAAGAGGTCAGTGTCCACCAGTATGAAAGAGGGCAGACCAATATCTGAGTTATCACCTTCGGCTTTGATAGAAAAAAAATTATTTGGAAAAAAAAAAACAAAATACATTCTAATTCAGAAATGAATGATAAAATTAAGGGTAGGAAAACATCTTCACATCTTCACCATCTTGCATCCAAGATAGTCAGGTCAATTGACAGATAACACAGTAAATAACCTACCTGTGCGACCTGCTGTAGGGAACCTGCTTTGGCAGGCGGGTTGGACTCGATGATCTCTGGAGGTCCCTTCCAACCCCTACAGTTCTGTGATTCTGTGATTCTGTGAAATAATACATAAATAACACAGTAATGTAAATATTGTAAACTATTCCTCTAGAAATGCCATTTTGTAGATCTGTAACTAGGAGACTTAAGATGTCTTTTTTACATGATTAATATGCATGAGTACTGACAAATCATTAATGTACTGGGCCAATCACGTAGGACCATGTCCTGTTGGATTATAAAACCAGAGCAAAACAGTGGTTCAAGGAGTGTCTCTTAAATTTGTTGAAGACACTTCTCCAAAGACCCTTGCAATAAATACCCCCATTGCCTCTGGACTGTGACCCATTGTCCTTACTTGGACACTTTTCCTACTTGGAAAATTTGATTCCCCATCTGCACACCACCCTGTCAATATCCCAATACTTTTTTTTTTCTTTTCATTTTAACAAGGACTTTGTCCAGTGCACTGTCTCATGTTCTGTCTATGCTTTAGTCATGAATTGGAACTGGGTTGTTTCCCTTCTCTTTCTTCTCCCAGTGCTGTATCCCATTTCTGGAGACACTGGAATTTCAGTGAACAAGTTCTGTGGTTTCTCTACCCAGCTGCCGAAGTGACTTTAGAACGAACTGTAAAGAAATGTGATTTGATTATGCAGGATCCTATGGCTTGTAAATATAGGACTTTGACCACTGAACAACTTCCCTATATTAACATTTTCTTAGCTGCTCTGATCTCTGAGGGCTTGGAATCCATTTACTTAAGGACTTAAGTTGTCCAAAGGAATATGTCTATTTGTAATGAAATCCATTTTCAGTCTTCAAAGTGAAGACAAAAGTCTGCTATTTAAGGTAACACAATGCAGAGTTTTTCTTTAATTAAAAAAAAAAAAAAAAGTTGAGAAGCTTAAACAGTGAATGCAGAAAAGTGATCAGTGTGCTGCTATCAGATAACTTCAGTCTTTTTGCAGTGAACACAGCAGTCCCAGTTCTAACACTGTGGCCCTTAGCTGCTTCTCTCAGGAGCCTTGCTACTGCAATTGCAGGCATTTGTACGGAAACACTGTACATGTTCTTTCACAACTAGGGGCAGAGTAGGCCTCCTGTGTAGATGGTGATTACAGGTTATACATAACTGCATTTGTCAAGTGCTTTAGGCCTTTATGAAGTGCTGTAAACTCCTATTTGGGGGTCACACTTTCCTTTCAGAGCTCTCTAAAACACAGAAATATCAAATAGCCAAAATCAATAGCAGGGATTGTTCTTTGCAGAAACAGCAACTTCACAGAGATTAGCTCAGTTTGGCCTCTTTTTTTTTTTGTGGAGATCATAGTACTGCAGTACATTACAGTGATGAAAAGGTGATTGAAACTGAGAAGATCAATGCATCGGCATTTAGGCTCAGAAATACCACACATCTAAAGATCTCGGGTCCACCCTGTAAAGCAGTGAACATCCTGAACCACATTGGGTTGTCTTGGGATTTAGCATATTGGTTTGCAATGGAGGGATGAGTCAAGAGAAATCCAGAAGTTCTGCTCTCCTCTTTGCTGGAAGCTATTGGCATGTCATTGTTGAAGACAGAGGAGTATGAGCATTTAAAGTAAGAGAAAGTAGAGCAATTGTAAAGAACTGTGTAACTAGGTCACAGGAGGAACTCAAAGGAGACACCAGAAAGGCATGAAGACAAAGCAGTAGTGCTTCCTCTCAACCAGCTTTAGATACTAACACAATCTGCACTGATGGCATAATAAAGCAATTGCTGTTATCTTCTAGAAGTTAGTTAAATAAAAAGGAACAAGGGAATAAACTAGAATCAAGGCTCAAAAAAATATCAGCTAAGGGAAAAATCAGTGGGCCTAATTTTGTCACGTCCAGACTTCACTCCTCTGCAGTGTAAAATGTCCTCAGAATAAACAGAAGTTCAGCGTAACAATGCATGCATCACAGCTCCTGTGAAATGCCTGAGAGCTGGTCTTATTATGGTCTTCTTTGTCCAATTTAATAAATAGTGAGCTGCAGAATTCTTGGCACGCAAAAGAGCACCATCTGTTCACAAAGCATGGATCCTTGTCGCAGAGAAGGGAGTTGCTGCTATTTTTCATGGAGAGGTAGTTGCCTCACTGTAGGTGAGACTAATGGTGAGTTCTCAGAGTATCAAGTACAGTAACAGTTTTATTATTCTCTATGCTGTTCCTTGTCTGATAAGCCTCAGAAGTTATTTACAGTTCAAATCATTCCAAGGTCACTGGTTATTGCAGTAGGAGAACACATTGTCAGGCAATGAAGATTACATGGCTTGGTAGAACTTTACTGCAAGTAAATAGAAATTTTTCCAGGTCGCTCTCCTGCGTGGGCCAGCTTCATTAAAGTGAAGGCTGGACCAAAATTCCTATGGGGCAAGGAGCCATGAACTGAATTCAGTGGTGGTATAAATAAAGTAATATGTGTTCTTGAAGGGCATCTGCATTTACTCCATATAATCTCTTGTGAAAAAAGTTCTTTTCTACCACTACTAATACCTTTCTTGGGTACCAGAGTAATCACATGTTGTATAAACAGTCCTTGACTGCATTCACTCCCAACCAGCTCCTCTCTTGTTTAATCACTGTTAATTCTTCCTCTAACATCTCTTCTGTTGCAGTCTGTGCTGGGAAAAAGTCAGAGAGAAATTTTGGCTCCCAAAGATCTCCTGAGCCTCGGGGATCTGTGTGCTTCCTCTTGCCCACATGGATGGATCCTCACCTGTGTTTACAGACACCATTAGTTCTTGCAGGTTTTGTCCTCTCCCCACAGTCACACCGGATCTGACTTCAGTATCTCCTGTTTCTAAGCTCAGGAGGTCATGTTCCTGGAACATACTTCATCTGTACCAGTGGTGTAAAACAGGATGCTTAATTTTTAGCTCCATTTCCTACGGAAACAAGATAATGTAATTCTGCCACATTTTTTTTCCTCCACAGAGTAGATTTGAAAAATAAACCAATTTCAATGATCATTGATAGAAAGATAAAAGTTTTAAAAGATAATTCAGTTGCTACAACTTTAAAGAAAATAAGTGTTCACGGAGCTGAATGAGACCCTTTTTGTGCATTTTTATGGCAAATTCTACCATTTAAACTCTCATCAAACTACGTATCTGAGAATGCACGCATCAGAGTGTGATAAATTCCCACCTATGGCAGAAATTTCGCTTTGAGCTCAAAAAAAAAAAGCAAAAAATAGACAATAATGAGACAACTCTTCACAGAAAAATAAGCTTCCTTAGGCTTGTTCTTGTGGGATGTCCCATACGAAGTTTCTCACTGGGGGCCCTCTTCTACCATAGTGAGTTGCATCTTAAGTCCCATCCGTACATAAGAGTGAACAAATAAATGAAAAGATTGCAAGACAGTCAGCTTTACAAAAATACCAATAACAAGAAAATAATAATTGGTGCTGAAATGTATTGATTCTCAGGCAATTTTATTAAAGCAGTTGCCAAGGCACTGTCAGAGTCCTGTTAATGCAGCTCAGTGCTTCAGTAGTATTAATGCAACGTAAGTGAGTGGGTCTTGTTTAGCCACCTTGAAGGGCTGCACACAGTAATTTTTAAAGTGTTCGGGAATGTACCGATTGCTGTGGTATCAATTGCACTGGAAGATTATCAAGAGCCTTCTGTCCTGAAGTTTTTAGCAAAATAATTAAAGATTTGAACCCCTCATGAGTCCAAAAATTCTTTATTGTTTAATACCATAATCTTCTTTGTTATAAATAAGGGGTCTAGTCATACAAAATAATCCAAAGCCTTTGGCAACGCATAATCCAGTGAAAAGACTCTAGTTTCATTTCGGAAAGCTATTTGTAGCAGGTAGAGACAATAGCAGGATTTTATAGCGGTCAACGGTTTGAGAGATCCTCTGATAGAAATCTGTGAAGGAAAGCCGTAGTTCACTGTCTGGGGAAGACTCTGTGAAAAGCAAGTTGTTCCCATTTGTTTATTCAACAAGAAGCATCTCTGGAATGAGGTTTTTTTCAGGCTCCAGATCAGGAAATGCAGCTTTGTGTCCAATTTGCGTCTGCATTTACCGACGTTTAAATACATATAAAATCCTAAATCATTGTAACAGCAGCAGCTGATGATGAAGCACAGATAAACCAGGGAAGGGAAGACAATTGTTATCAGTATGCTTTTACTTAGGTTGCCAAATCACACTTTTAAAATGAGGGTGAAACATCAAATGGAGATTTTTAATTGGGAAAATAACTTCACTGCTGTCCTGTGCAGCTGAAAGGAAATTCAAAGGTTTTCCAGACATTAATATCCTAATTAATCCAAAGGAAATCCTTGGATGATGAGAAATAGTTTCAAAATGGACCTCAGGAGTTACCTCATGTAAATTGCAGGACTAACCCAGAGATTCCTCTGTGGGTATCACATCCTGGCTATTAGCTACTTAAATGCATCATGTAGCTCAGTACATTGATGGATGCTCCGCGTCTGTTGATGCATTTATGTGGATAACGTCTCTATCAAAATCCTCCACCAGCTATTTACATGACAGTCATATCTCTCTCCAGACTTCTATCTTCTGAGTGCTCGGCACTTCCTTCAGCCCTTTCACTAAGAGATTTTCAATTGATGATATGCAAAAGCAATATGTTAATCTGGACCTTTAGAGGCTGAAGGAAGATGTGCTCGGATGCAGTGACACCAATGTGAGCCGTAGGATGAAGGCTGCCAAATTTTCAGCGATCAATCCATCAAGAGCAACAAGGCAGCTCTGCAGCTGTCTTCTAACTCCTGTGAGTTCTTTATAGTATTGTTAGGAACTTGTAAGTAAGGTAACTTGTAATTTGCCACAGAATTATATTATGCAGACTGCTCACTGGCTACCAAAGACCAAATTCTGATTTTTTTGTGTGTGTAGATCCCCATCATGGCTGCTGTTGACTTCAAATGGCTCAGTGGTCTTGGGTGATTTTCAATCTGTAAAGTCCTCAGTTGGACAGTGCTCTGAGATAAACCATAGGAGTACCTATAAAAAAGCTTCACAGACTTTTCTGCAACTTGAGTTTTGTGCTGATTATGTGAAAAATCACGGGTCAACAAGGAGTTACAATCTCATTTTTCTCTCAAATGCATCCTAAGTTTTTTAAAAGTGGAAGTTTAATGAATAAATTAATGGCAGTTGTCTCAGAAGAATTAAATGATATATCCTCTGCTCTGTGTGTTTTTAATCTTTTCACTTAATTTGCCAATTATTCAGTATTATAAAATACTTTTCCCTTTTGATTAGAAGGGAAACTTACAGGATTGTTAGTTTTCCAAAGAGTAGTACAAATAAAATGAAATTCAGAAAACAAAATAACCATTTAATGTACCCTCTGTTGGCACCTTGCTTGAGTGTAGACAAATAAAAATATATTTATCTGCATATAGAGCAGATAGTCCTAGAAGTTGTCACACATTGTGTTCCCAAGGGTCACATGCTTTGAGCAGGTGAAAACAACAAATGGAATGCTGTTGAACTTGGTCTTCCTGCAAGGCTTTTTTCTTTGGGCACCCAGACTGCAACAGCAGAATTTGTGGCCAAATTTTTCATACTATGTCTGGGCTCCCAAATCCTTATTTTGACAGCTGATTGGGAACTGATGGGGCACCAATAAATCTCACTGAAGTATTTATGTTTCAAAACCAGGCCTTCTTTATTTTAGTGATGAAAATGGATGTAAGACTTCATCTAAACACCTAAGTTTGGAAATATTATCAGAAGGTTTTACATTAACCATAGATTAAACAGAACTGCAGACAGCAACTGAAATGAAAAAATGAAAGTCATTCCCTTCCCTGATTAATGTATCTCTTTCTTGCTTACAAGAGACTCGGTTCTGATTTTGCCTGTGCCCCCTGAGCAGTTCATGTGTTTTTAGAGCCTGGGTTTGTTTTCCACCTGCACTTTTCATAGCAGTGTTGAAGCTGTTGAAGTGTCAAGGGATCAGTGAGGGCTTATGAACTCAGTGGCAAAGGCAGGCAAGTAGAGTACAGTGATTTTATTTTTATTTTTTCATCCTCCTGCCTTGACATCACTGCATCAGCTTTTCTCAGATCCACATTTGCCTGCATTCCTGTGGAAAGCATACCACAACTGCATGATACTTTCATTCTTTCTTTAGCTCAGTCCAAACAAACTCAGCCTAGCTGTTCATTTATTCTCTCTAACCATTATTAACGTATAATGCTACCTCCTCAGTTCTTTGCTTCACTTAGCCTCTTAGAGGAATAACTTAACAGCTTCACAACTTGCAACTGTACTTAACAGCTTTTGAATATATTGGGCAATTTTAGTCACGGGCAGGAGGTCCTCAGGACCCTCAGTGGGTCACTTGGCCTGTAGAGTCATAGAGCTCCTGTTCCTAGGATTCCTTTGGGTGCGTGTATAACCAAGATGTTATAATTTTGTATAACCAAGATGTTATAATTGCAATATAATCAAGAGAGTAAGGCAAAGCAGACAACGATCACAAAAGAGAATAAATGGAAGAGCTTACCCTTGGGTTGAGCTCACCAGAAGATACCAAAGAGGGGATCTCCAGAAGAGATCCTTCCCCTCTGGTAGCCAGCTCTTAAATAGGTCCAGGAGGGGTGGAGCCTGGCTGCACCCCTTCCGGCAGCACAGGAGAATTGCCTTCACCTGTGCTCCTCTGGCTGACTCAAGGCTCACCTCAGGTGATTAATCAGAGGTTCAGGCCGTGACTCAGCAGTTCCCATACAGTGCTCATGTTTGTATTTATTTTCCTCTGCTGAACTGAATGTTGTTAATTCAGTTTCTTAACAAAACTCATAGCCTTGATCCAGAGCTCAACTGTGTGAATCATTACTGAACCATTTTTAGCATATGTTCCTAATTCAATACTCTTATTTTTCAAACATCCTAACTTTCCTATGCAACTATTTAGATGTCATTCACTTTCATTTTTATTTCCCTTTTTCTACTCTCTTTTTCCCTATTAAGAGGAAAACATATAAAGAAAAGAAAAGAAAAGAAAAGAAAAGAAAAGAAAAGAAAAGAAAAGAAAAGAAATGTCACTTATTATCTAGTAAGTCTTCATGTGAAGTGGTCAATAGAAGAACATCCATTTTAAGTGATGGCAGCATAAAGCATTCATGAAATAAAAGTGCCTTGTTGAGCTTGCAGGTGTCTACTTTTACATTTTTTTTTTTAGGTAGGGAGGACAGATAGAAATCTGGATGTGAAAATGAGAATAAAAATCATATTTTGTTTTAAAATCTCATTTTGCCAGGAATGTTAAATACTACTTCTCCTCTGAAAGTAAGCTTGGAAAAGGCAGACAACCATTTCAGAGCTATATACCTTGTGGCAGCAGCAAATCTAGGAAAGTTCCTGCAGCTCTGAACAATATAACAAAATCTCTATCTGTATATGTTTACACAAAAGTGATGCTGAGAACAGCCTGCACCACCTTTAGCTTGCAGGGCAGCATGCCTTTTCCACTCCTCACAGAAAACAATACAAGGAATGAAGCAGCATCACCAGAGTGCAAATAAAAAAAACAGTAAAGCATGAGGAAATGACTGAGTGGAATTCTCAGAAGTGCCAAGGATTGTTTCAGCAGAGAAATGCACTTTGAGTATAGTGACATCTGAAGGGACTGGCTAAAGACCAAACAGACGGTGCCTGTTTTTTCTATTTTCTCCTGAGAGCTGCAGGGCACAAACATCTTTCCAGTGGCAGAAATACTTACCCTGAGGGCAGCAATAAATTAGACCTCCAGCACAGAGACTGCTGCAGGTCATCCCCAAGGCAAAAAACTGCCACAAAGCGTCTCTCGGAAGTTCCCCTAACTGCAAATGAGAAATTGCCCCTTCTCTCCCCATCATCGCAGTGATGCTCTGACAGAAAGATGCAACCTGGCACAGGCTCTCCAGCAGTGGGAGGGACGGGGCAAGACATTTCTTTCTGCCTGCGAAATGGTCTCCAAATCAAGTGCCACGATGAAACTGAATCACACTTCCCCTCTCGTAGTTATTTTTTCGAGTCATGCGGATTCATCAGCTTCATGTTGGAAAGCCTCTCAATACTCACTGGAGGTGGTACAGTGCTGATATGCCTCCATGCCAAATATACTGAAAGAATTCCCACTGTGAAAAAAATGAGCTAAGGCGCACACATATGTATTCCTAATAAAAATATAAACTCCACAAGTCTGTGGGTTGATATGTTTGAATCACATCGATTCGACAAGTTCCTGCTGCCAGTAACAATGAAGGAGCAGTCAGTGAAGCGGCATGTGCGTGCGCTTACAAACAATTCTTAACCCCGTCACATTGCCTCAGGCTTTTGTTCTAAGGGTGAATTTTTTTTTTAGACCAAAACAAGTCCAAAATCTTTAGCAGGGAGGAATAACTTAACAGCTTCACAACTTGCAACTGTACTTAACAGTTTTTGAACATATTGGGCAATTTTAGTCACGGACAGGAGGTCCTTGGGACCCTCAGTGAGTCACTTGGCCTGTAGAATCATAGAGCTCCTGTTCCTAGGATTCATTTGGGTGTTTGTATTTATTTTCCTCTGCTGAACTGAATGTTGTTAATTCAGTTTCTTAACAAAACTCATAGTCTTGATCCAGAGCTCAACTGTGTGAATCATTACTGAACCATTTACCTGAATCATGCTGTACAGTCATTTCATTTTAAAGCCACCGAAGTCTAAATTTAAGAGAAAACAATAATAATAATAACAACAACAACATGGTTTTCTGGTCAGTTTAAGCTGCCATAAATGAGCTTTTCAGCTGAGTGATAGAAACCACGCCACTTTGCTCCCAGCCATGGTGGCATTTTGGCATATGGAGTCGACATTCACGTCTCTGCTGTCTGTGATAAAAAGTCTGAGTCTGATGCCTGTTCAGGATGAAGCCTTGTGTGCAGCAATGTTGAAACCTCACAAAATCTCAGACAGGAAAGCAGATGTGGATGAGGACAGGATGAAACCTCTCAGAATTGGGTTCTTTTCAGAATCCACTTCAGATTACAAACTCCACTTTGACAAACACTTCAGATACGAAACTCCATTTATAAATCCAAACTCAACTCTGCGTGAAACAGAAGTGCACAGTGATATTCCTTTGTGGGTATTTATACTCATTTGTCGTTTTGAAAGATTTGTTTATATTCCTCACTGATGTGTAATTCGTGTTCAAAATCCTCTGTGATATTGACACAACCAAAAGGAATTTCCCATACCTGGGTTCAAGGCTTGAGAATAAATCTCCTTTCCAACTTCAGAAGTGACCTGTAAAGTCATGCAATATTTTAGAGAATGCTGTCACGGGTAGTTTTGTTAATTTTCATCTAAGCATCTCAATGAAAGCCATCAGGAACCTTGGCTCCTGCTCAGTGCCTGTGATTGTAAGGATGGGAATATTTCCCAAGTGAAAGAAGAAAAACTGAGGAGTGCAGTTTTTCTGATGTCTTTGCGAAAGCCTCACCAGCTTTACCACTGACTGAGGCTTTGTCGATACACTGGTTTAATAGACATGGAACATTTTGTGTGTGTTTGGCTTTTGTTAAGCCGGATTTTAGATCTCCTTTAGGCTTCCTATTATAAAGCTAGCAAGCTGAACAACATGCACAGCAAGTGTTAAACAGCTAAGCACTATTTGCTCTGATAAACAAGCTTTATGTAAAGAAATGGTAACGTATACACTTTCTAGAGCTCATGTAACAGGATGCACTTTCAGATGCCAAACAAGTCATTGGAAATGACAAGTAGGCATTAATTACTCTTGTTAGCATACTGGGAACATCTAATACCTTTACAACACAATAGAAACATGAGATTTAAGTAATACTAGGTAAGATCTGATAATCCATTACATTTATATAACTTTTCGTTTTCTGAAACATGTTACATTAGAGATTTATAGGTCAAACATAAACTGCTCTGCAACTCTCTATGTACAATATCCTCTCAGAGCATGTTCCTTCGCTGCTGAATTTCCAAGTGACCAAGAGCCACCACTCAGCTTCGAGACTGTTTTTCTGCCACCAGACTAGTGGGAACTTCTTAACAGGATGTCAGCAGTAAGAGTTGATTCACTCTTCTCTGTTGTGAGTGGCTGATATTAGCAGCACGGGAAACATTCCAATGGACTAGGGTCAAGATCAGCTTCTGGATAGGGCAGATCACAAAGCAGGTTCAAACCATTTTCTGCTTCCTATCTTCCTATCTTCCGCACTTTTTAACTGCTATGGAGAAGTTTTCCGTTGAGTTTCTCTTCCTCCTCCCCATACTAATGCAGCTCATTTTTACTGTGGGCATTATTACTATTCACCACTTAAAAGGCTGCTGAATTGTAAATTAAAATATGTATATATATCCAATATGTGACTGAAATGGACAGTCCATACGTACTTTTAGACTGGCCTTCTGGACAGTCCTCCTTCAGATAGCTGGCAACAGCTGCCTTGAAATCTAGACCTTATCTGGCAGTTGTTGCTAATTGAACAGTCAGTTAGTGGGGTCTATTAGATCAAAGTCTGTGAGAGAGAAGCAACAACAAACACTGAGCAACAGGCTGGCCAGGCCCACTGTGCAAGAAGTATTTTTCCAAGAGGATTAAGATAAAATAATATAGTTAAGACCTTGTAATACTTGAATTTTCCCAAAAAAGAAACCAATTGCAAGGTGTTGCTTTGCAGCTAATAAGGCTTACGAGCCCTACAGGTAACTCTGATAAAAGGCCACCGGAGAAAATGAAGTACACCCTTGTGGATGGATTCCTGGTATTACTTTATTATTGGGTAAAGGACACCTCCTTTCTACTGCCAAATTAAGCTCTTAATTCAATACTGACTCAGGGAAATGTGACGCCTGCTGAAGCAAAAGACAATATAATGTGCATTCATAAAGATCTCCCGTCCAAGCTTGAATTGTGCCCTAAGCTGCCAGGCTTTGAGATCACAGCCCATCTCACTGTGGGGGAAAGAAAAAGCTGTTGCAAAGCCTAATGCTTCTGCACACAGCAAATGAATCACACACTTCGGTCACTTGAGTGGGCTGAAAAAGGTTTGTTACATCGAGATATGGATCTCATTCTTCTGAACAAAGCAAAACATTTAATGAAAAACTGATGTTTTCTTAATATAAATGAGTAAGCACAGTAATTTGCACTTATATAACTCCTTTCATCTCCTCTGAGGCTCAGAGCTTCTTAACAGTGAAAGGTTATTTTTTTTCTTTTGTTATATTTTAAAGGAATAATTGAAGCACTTGTAAGTGACTTGCACAAAGAGTTGAGTCAGAACTCAGGTCAGTCTCCTGTTCTCACTGTTGCACTTTGCTCCATCCTCCTCCCTACCAGTTCAATAGTTCATTGTTTGCTTTTCTTGTTTTCATGTAGTTTTCATAATTTAAAGCAGTTGCAGAATGATTAGTTACTTCATTGTCTGGATTCATCCTGCGAGCTTCAGTACGTAAAAATAATCCCTGTGCTATTTAGTACAGTTAATTTTTAAATACTTTGGGACAGCTTTATCAGAACTGGTACTGGATAAGGCAGGACCATGGTTACACACATTTTTCTTTTGGTGTCAGCACTAGTGTACGTAGCTCTCACATTGTCCTCTCCTTCAATACTTTCATGGCTCTATATTTTTTAATGAGGTTCACTGCGTAGTTGTTTTACTCACAATGGAGGGAGTGGGGTGGAGAGAGGGAGTGCCAGTGGACAGCAGGAACTGCCCCAACCAGCTTTCTACTGAAAAGGAAATCCATGAATATATCAGTGAATGCTGTGTGCCCTAGTCATAGTGAATGTAAAACAACCATGCATTTAAATGCTGAACCTGGCTATCTCAAAGGTTCGATAAGAACGTACAAGGTCTTTATCTTCAGGTCACTAGTTCAAATCACAGGATCTGAGGTCCATTTCTTAGTGGAAGAGTGTGAATAGCGCTGATTTTCACTCTCCTCAATGCTCTTAGTAAAGAGGCAGCAGCACAGGGAATGCATTATCCCCTCTGCCCTGGAGGCAGGTCAGGACTGAGCACACTGGCAGGTCTGCATATACGATGCTGCTTCTCCCTTTGTCTCTGGTGAACAATTAGAAAATTAATCCTTTCGGTAGTGAACGGGACACCTTCCAACAACCAGAGTTTCACAGAGGCAGATGGAGGGAAAGAATGCAAAGCGCTCGTGCATTGATTCACACTGTGTAGATCAGGCATATCAGACCTGAGGCCTGGCACAGCAGGCGATGCAGCCCAGCACTCACCCCACGCCACCTGCCCCCACTGCTGCTGCAGCTCTGCCAGGCTCTGGCAGCACACCCACTGCTCAGCAGCAGTCAGACATTGGGGTGCTATTAGTGCTGTCTGAGATGCAACTGGGGCACGTGGTTTCAAGTAGGAAATAAGTAAAGGAGGAGTAAAATTTCCTCAAAAATCTCTGATGAACACCTTGAGAGCTCGCTGAGAATCACACCCACTGCCATCAAACCAGATTGATGCATTTCGTTTCAAAAAAATAAGGTCACTTAACCCACTAGTTCTGTGTTTTTGTTACTCTCTTTTCATGTTTAAATGAAAAAATCCTAAAGATTAAAATAAGTTTTGTTATTTACATATGTTAGACATTACATACATTAGCTTCTCACAACCATTCCCTTACATGCTGTTGCCGTGTGACAGATGGCAGCAGAGGGACATTCTGACCAAATGGCTTTTGACATGGAAGTGCACGTGAAGCAAAGATGCGTCACTAAATTCCTCCATGCAGAAAAAATGGCACTCATTAAAATTCACTGATGTTTGTGAATGCTTATGGGGGCCAAACAGTGGATGTGAGCACAGGGAGGTGGTGGGTGTTGCGTTTCAGCAGTGGCCACAGTGAATCACCTCTTCTACTGCACGTTTCAGTGAGCATGGCATGCAGCCTCTTGTACACTGCTGATGAAAATGTATAGTAAATAGTGATCATTACATTGAAAAATAGTGTTTCGTAGCTGAGATTTTGCTCTATCAAATAGTGCTGTTGTGCTCTTTGTATCTGTTGTAGTTTCCATGGAAATAAATAGGAGGCATTACTTTTGGAGTGACCTTGTGTATGCTGCCCAAGTAAACTGAAAAGTTGGGCACCCATGGTGTAGATCAAAAGGTACTCAGAAGCAATTTATATCGGATAGATAAAAAACTGATGCAGCCTAGAGTCACACCAGCTTCCAACTGATTGAAAAGAGTGTTTAATAAAACCATTGCAACTGTACAATTTTTAATTGCCTCATAAAGCTTTATGAAACTGGATCATCACATAAACAGTAATAGCATGCAAAAAAGTGCAAAAAACATACTAACAATAGCTTAATAGCAATTCTGACAGACTATATTTCATGTGAACTTGTTTACTACTGATACCCTTCATAAACTTATATTGGAAATAAAGGCTATTAAATTGCAGTCAACCCATGACATTATTACAACAAACATTCATTATTTTATGAAGCAGCCTATTGGCATTCCTTAGCCCGTGGAAAGAATTATGAACTCCTGTTACACTAATACACCATAGCTAGGATTTAGATTATAAATTCATCACAGTTTCATAAGCTCTTGTCAGTGTTTCATTGCTTGTGTGGAAAATTTGTGTGTATTTACCCATCTTGCTAAAATCACCACTGGATATAAATGATTATGCTAAAATGCCAGGGCTTGACATGTACAGAAATTGATCTGTAGTTCTGTAGAAGATGAATTACAGGGCTGCGTAAAGCCAGGAATACTTTTTTCACTGTACTGTACTCCTAAGGGGGACAAGTACATCCATAGTCTTGTGGATCATATTCATGGGTCAGCTTCACTGCCTGTGAGTCCAGGTATCCCTTAGGGCTGAGAAGTAAAATATGTATTTGAAATATTTTCTATAGTTGCTCATGTATGTAGATTGCTCTGAAAGTAATGCCTTCTATTTATTTCCATGGAAGCTACAACAGATACAAAGAGAACAATAATGCTATTTGATAGAGCAAATTCTCAGCTACAAAGCTGCACTCTTTTTCAGCATAGGCACCACCATTAGCTATGCATTTTTCCAGTGATGAACAAGAGCCAGCATACCACGCTTGTAAAATCTGCATGGCCATCTGAAACATGGCTTGTGACTTATGTCACTATTGCCACTTATGAAATGCACCACTCACTGTTTCACTGTGCTCACATCCACTGTTTGGCCTACACAAACATTCAGCAAGCTTCAATGAATGTCAGTGGGTGCCATTTTTTCTACATGGAGGATTTCATTGACACACCTTTGCTTCACACACACTTCACTGTCAGATGCCATTCTGTCACACTGCCTCTCTGCTACCATCTGTTGCATGGTAACAGTGTAATGGAATATTTGCAGGAAGATTCAGCCCCTACTGTCATACTGCCAACATCTGCCTCTGACATCATGAGCCAATGTAATAAAACTGGAGGAACTACTTTTGGAGCAGGCCTCATAGCTATGCTGTCGAAGCCTCACAATCCCAATCAGGCCACTAGGAGTTGCTCACTTATGGCTAATCTCTCTGGCAGCTACCTAAATAATATAAAAATCTTTTTTTTTTTAACAACTGTAAACAATAGTGTTTTGTCTGGCATCACCATGTTGAGCAGAATGTGTCCTGTTTCCACATGGACTAAAGCGTATCAGCAGAACTTCCTAAGTGTAGACTTAAGGTAGTGTAGGAGATGCAGATATAGAGGATCAGCCAAAGGAGATTTAATTTACTCATGCTTTCTTTGTCTTGTTTTTATTTTTTTTCTAGCTCATGGAGTTTCTCTTGTTTTTCCTTGGCTATCAATTTCACTACAACAGTTGGCTGAAGAGCCAGGAAGCTGTTTCTGATTTCTTAGCTTAATTTACACTTTTGTTTCCATCCTGCATTAGTTACTTGGTCTCCTTGAAGTTTCAAGCTGAGAATACTTCAAGAACTCTCAACTTGGTGATGTTAATCTTTCCAAAGCTCTCACAGTAATCCATAAATAAAGTGATTCTAAATATTCATAAGTGGAAAGAAAGAGTCCAAATATGTTGAAGATTCACAGTGGCTCTTAGGGTCAAGTTGATGAGATTTAAAGCTGCCAGCCCTGAGATTTCCTTTCCACATCCCCTCAGAAGAAAAGCTCTTCTTGGACTTTGTGAGTAACCCCAGAAAACTAGTGTGTATTGCTATGCACTTTATCACTGGACGACAGAAGAGGATTCTGACTACTGTTAGGCATTGATTTTACTTTTCACCAACCAAAATCTCCAATAAACTATACTTGGAAGGGTTGTTTGGGCTGAGTAATTTCCTTGTCACACACTTGCTGCAAACAGATGAATTACTTTTGGTGTACAATAGTAAAATACTTCTCTCATTTTGGAATCTTGCAAGATGTACTTGTGCAGATAATAAAAGACAGCACATTATTTCAAGTGTACTGGAGATGCCTCTGATACCTACTGATAAATCAGTTCTGATAAGAGCAATCAGTCCAACTTCCAGTCCAAGGAAATATTCAATTATATGAGATTTTCATTTGTCAGTGCATTCTGACAGATCCTTTTTATATGCCAGTATCTTTTCAAAATGGGATTGGACAGTACTGACAACATAAACGACACTAAATCTTTTTTCTGATTTATGTTCCATATTTCTTTTGTCTACTGTAAGCCTTGTAAATTTGGGAAGTTGTGCTTCTGCTAACTTCAGAAATGAATTTGTATAATGTTTGTTTTCGAGGTTGTTAATCTAGGATATTAAAACGTGGTTATTAATCTGCCTGAGAAATCTCTACATAGAGTGTATTTGGATGAGGAACATGATACAATACAAGCGTGAGCAAAAATTGCAGCTTCTTTCAGAGTGGAGAAAAATAACATTCCTCCTCTCCAGCACAGTTCTGCAGCAAACTGAAGGGAAGGGACTGCAAACTCTTGTAGTTTGTTCTTGGCCCCAAGAGCAACCAGTCATCTGTCAGTGCTGTGCCTGTGTTTCCTACCAGCTCTGCCTGCCTGTCCTGCTGCTCTGTAATCCCTCCTTCGCAGAGACTGTACTGCAGCCTCACAAGAACATTGCTGTGCATAATGACGTGGAAATTAGCACCACAGATGACAGCCTGAGGGAGACATCAACTGCTGAGCCCAAAGTAAAAGGGTGTTTTCACCTGGAAAAGCTGGAAATGCTTTGGGGTTCAGTTGACAGCCAACAGAAATTTGTAAATAACACATAACATTTTTTCACAGAGGGATTTGAAGAGAAGATTAAGTGATGTAAGTATATGAGATAAAAGTAATTTTGGATCACATGGGAGAAAATCAGCATGAAAGCAAAGGAAAATTGTCAATGCTTTGTTAAAAAAAGCGTCTGAGATGCGTTGAATAATTCAATGTAGATTCAAAAGTATTCCACAGACATAACATAGTGGATGTTGATACATCTATGGAGCATCTGTGAATATTTCCACACAGAATGATGCTCACAGATTCAACCTCATAATCTGGGCAGCCAGGTGTGATCGCTTTCCTAATCTCTCCATTGGTCTGAGCTAAAACCTCCTAAAAGGGAGAACATGACTGTATTTAGTAGTGCAAAGTGGAGATGCGTGCCTCGCTCTGTCTCACTGTTCAGACAAGCATACTTGTGTGTACTTTGCATAACAGCAGGACAAGGACTGTCTGGACAGCAAAATATAACAGTTTTGTTTCCACATGTTAGAAAGAAATGCCAAAAGGCTTTTCTTGCTTAAGAATCATGCTCAGTGTGCTAGGTTTTGTTTTAGATGCAGAAGATTTGCCCACTGATCTGAATTTGGTTTTAAACAAACCCTTAGCTTCACTGTATGAGAAAAAGTATCCATTTGATTTGAAGGAAGTGTCCTCTTCTCATTTTGATTTATTTTGTGGTGAAATATTCCTTTTTCATTTTTCATAATAACTTTTCTGCCCTCAGATCAATGAATGTAGTTTGTGTGCTACTTGAAAGCATCTGTGTTTCTCTCTTTGTATCTCTACTCAAGGACATATTGCCTATTATACTTGTGTTCAGACAGTTTTTATTCTAGCTGCATAATTAAGCAAAATTAAGGAGACTGCATATTTGACAGATAAAATATTTTGTTTAGTCAATATTTGATAATACTAGTATTTTGAGGGGTAACTGTATGACTCTTTCAACAATGTAGAATCATGCTACTACTTGCTTACTACGGCAAATGGAAATCCTGTGTTTTTAATGTAAAATTTTATCATTGGTAGGAGGAAGTTAAGAAAGCTTTTTTCTTCTGGCAATCACTTTCAGCTATTTACACAAAATATAGTACACGTTATAAAAATATAATTACAGTGTTACCTATCTACTTTCAATAAATTTCTATTTTCTTCAGAAAAAAAAAAAAGTGGCACCCCTATAACGTATTTCAGTTAAAGTTTAAGTCATCATTTCAGGTTTGCAAGTAAAGATAAAATTCAAAATATCAGGAGCAACAAGATACTTATGTAAGATGCAGAGTCCTGGAACCTGGGCATCTGACAGCGCCAGCAGAAGCGCCGTGCCTTAGCCAGGAGGCTCCCTGGGGTGCTGCAGCACAGCAATCCTGGAAAGGGCACCCAGCACATAAAAGACTGGCGTGTCTGATCTGATTGATGGAGACAGTAGACTGGAAATCATTGCTTACCCTAGGAAACCAGTCAGCTAAAATGACTGACAGAGAAATTAAGTGATGCTACATTTGCAGAATTATTCTCACTTGCTTCATTAATCAGAATTGGAACTCAGTTTTCCCATTTCACTTATTAGTTAGAGAGTTGTAGTGGAGGTGAATTATCAGGCTCCGTAGTTTGTCTTCTAAGATGTAAGTATTTTGAAATCTTGCGGTGAGAATCTATGTTCAAGTTTGTTTGGGAGGTATGAGCTAGTTTGAGAAATATATCCTTTAAACAGATAGAAACTTCACTAGAATCAAAAACATATGTTTGGTTTTTTTTTGCCCCAAGCTAACCATCTGTCTGTGGGGAGATGTGTGCATATTTCATAGATTTTCACTAGATATTGTAATTGATTTCCCTCTAATACATTTAAAACATTTTCTTTTTCTCTGTAAAGATGCCTGAAACAACAAAGCTTCTGGTGAGATAGCTGTTTGCTGAAAACTAGAAGTTTAAAAAAATAATAAATTATCCTCCAGTGGAATCTGAAAGCAAAAACACTTGTGTATATTTCATCCTAAACATATTGGGCTGTGCTCATTAGAAGTTGACCAACAACTTTAGAATTAAAAAGTGTATCCCAACGTGTGGGGGGAAGATGTACCTGTACTACCAAGAAACAGACACAAAAGGAACATCTATCTTTTCAGTAAGCACAGTATGCTTGGATATAACACAGTAGAACTACTACAAAGACTTCCTACTCTTTTTCTTAAAATTAATAAAAATATATTGACTCTTTTTTTTTTTTTTGTTTTTTTTTTTTTTTTTTTGTCTGGGAGTTTCTAAGCCTCAGTGTTGAAAGAAAAGTGCTGAAGAACTTTGGGATAGGATTAATTTATTCCTGGCACGGTTTAAAACTTCTATTCCTTTTGCTAAAAAGTAATGTTTAAGACTGTTCATTTACTTTTGTCCCTGTTCTTCCTCCAGTAAGATGTGATAGAATCATAGAATCATAGAATTGCTCAGGTTGGAGAAAACCTTAAAGTCCAACCGCAACTTAACCACAGTACCCTAACTCTAACAACCCTCTGCTAAATCATGTCCCTGATCACCACATCCAAACGGTTTATGGAATCATAGAATTGCTTAGGTTGGAAAAGACTTTAAAGATCATCATAAAGAGAAAGTGATACATTAGCTTTGGCAACTTAATCACCAATTTTTTATTTTTGTATTTTTTTGTTTCAGATCATGTTGGCAGTCCTCTTTAATGAAAAAGTTCTGATTTGTTTGCCTCTTATGGCATATGCTTTTCTCTCATGCTTTTTCTTTTTCTGGAATGACACACATGTCAAAATTTCCATTCACATTCTAACTAATAACGAATTACAAAGAAATTGAGAGGAGCTGTTGACTCCCTTGAGGGCAGGGAGGACTCAGGAATTGGAGGACTGGGCAGCCACTACCTTGAGAATTGGAGGACTGGGCAATGACCAATTACATGAAGATTAAAAAGACTGAGTGCCATATTCTGCTCCAGCAGGACAGGGCAGGGGTGGGTATTTGTACTGACTCGAGTACAAGAGGCTGGAGAGCAGCCCTATGGAATGAGTCCTGGGTTCTGGCTGATGGCAAGTTGAACGTGATCCAGCAGCACGTCCTAGCAGCCCAATGGGCCAACAGTACACTGGGGTGCATCAGGCCCAGCACTGCCAACAGGTGGGGCAGGGGTTGTCCTGCTCTGCTCTGTGCTGTGTGGCCTCATCTCCTGCACTGGGTGCAGCTGTGGGTGCCACAATATAAAAAGGAAATAAAATTGTTAAAGAGTGTCCAAAGGAGGGGTGCAAAAATGGGGAAGGGTCTGGAGTGCAAGGTGTGTGAGAGGTCCCCTGTTTTATTCACCCCAGAGCAGAGTAGGCTCAGTGGAAATTTGAATCTGCTGTTTCTCACGAGGGGAGAAGAGGGGCAGCGCTGAGCTCTGCTCTCTGGGGACCTGTCTGGACACCTACCTGTGTGATCTATTGTAGGGAACCTGCTCTAGCACTGGAGTTGGACTCAAAGATCTCCTGAGGTCCCTTCCAACCCCTGTGATTCTGTGATCTGATCATTTAAATATGATGACCTTGGCAGATACATTGTTAGTAATGTGACATCATTGGGCTAAATGGACAATGGCACCCATTTTCACTTTAAAACTCAACTTTGTCTATTGCACTTAACAGTTGGCTTCATATCCAAACAACCCACTAAAAGGCTGAGGAGGTAAAGTGACAGACTGACAGAGTTAACTGTACCTTTTCTGCATTGGGAAGGAGATAGGAACAGATAATGGGCTTCCAAGAAAATCAGGAAGAAAAAGGAAAAGGAAGATAGGCATGTTTCTTCTTGTTTTCTTGTTTTGTTTGTTGCTTTTTTCTCATTTTTTTCCCCACTAGTTTTAACAGGAAGTTATCTATTGCCATTTAATTGCTAGTGGTTTTAAAAGTGGTGTTGAAACACTCTGAACTTCAACATTTTGTCATGGTATCACTGGAAATAAATATTGCAATCCTATTCTCGATAAAATGTTAATTTTATTTGGAAGTTGGCTTGCTTACTTGATATAATGAATAACAGTTAACTTAATACTAGGTATTTTGACTTTAAGGTCCCAGCTTTTCTTAGGCCTCCTAAAAGTAATACATATATAAAATTATGATATTATATAAATATTCAACAGTGTATAGTGCTTTCTTGGTTGTAGATGAAAAATGTGAGCTAGAGCTCATAAATATACTAATACTTCTGTGAGTTGTTGTGTTAACAAATCTTAAAGGAAAAAAGTATTTTCAGTAGATCTCCCCCCTTCTGGTAATACTAACTCTTTGAAGTTCACTAGTCTGTACCACAGTGTGCTTCATAGTGCCATATACTAAACACAGGACTCCTACAAACTCAGGTATTTTTCCAGTACGTGATTATCTCTGTAACTTTGAATCTGAATAGTACTTTTCTTGAGTGAAAAAAAAATGTTTTGTCCAAATCATGAAAGTTAAATACATTCAAGTTCTTGCTAACTCATAGTACGACCATGAATAAGCCCCAAAAGAGATTAAAGAAAGAGATGATATTGTCAGGCAGCTACTCAGCATTATGATATGCAGATCTGTACTGTTTGTCTGGAAGGTTATTGAATACTATTGTTAAGAAGTGCTTCCCTTTGATGCAAATATTGGATAATAGATGATAGCATTGCTGATAGACCATTGACATGAGTGAAAAATCATCTTTAGAGGGAAAGTAAATACATCCCACCGAATTGTTTTTGAACCAGCACAAGTAGCCTTTTGTTATTTAACTTGATGAGGTCTTCAGCAAGATGTTAGGAAGACAAAGTAAAATTTTATGTCTATTTAAGAAGGATGAGGAATACTAGTAATCTTGTTTTGATGGCTGAACAGAGGACACCTTCCGAAGAAGCTCTGTAAAGTTCCCATTTCTTCTTTTGGAGCATGTGAGAACATGTGAGAAGATATTTTTTAGTGATGGGAGATGAATTATCATTACTAGCACTCTTTTCTCAGGACTGTTACAAGCATAACATCAACTAGCGCAGTTATATTTGACTTAAAGGTAATAAATTTAAATAGATGTCTTCAATGGACACTTTCAGCTTACACTGTTGGTCTGAAGCCTATCTACTATTGATAGTAGATAGGTTTAATTAAAGGAGTGGCTAGCAGAATTAGATAGATGTTAGTCAAGAGTAATAGTGATTAAGCCAATCTGAACTTGTAGAGTTGTTCATGGTGCCACTGTTTTTATAAAGGGAACAGCCCGTAACACGAGGGAAACACAGACCTTTGTCTTTAAATTTAGGGAAACTCGAACTTCAACATCTACGTTTATTTCTGTAAAGATAAAAAAGATTTTAAAAAGACTCATCCAGAGAAGATTTATCATTTCAGTTGAGGATAACTTTTTTGTTGATGATAAGGGAAGGGAAAGATGGGTTAAAGAGTGAACAAATTAAGATTAAAATTTGATTACACCCAGTTAACACTGGGAACATGAAGACAAACACTGTAGTACTGATTGATTCTTTTCAGTATGAAAATGAGTCACACATAATTGGCCATTGATGTGACAGCAGAATGAAGGACTGTGGTCATGCAGATAAACCTGGTTGTGCCAACTCTATGGCAGCTTCACTGTGTTTACAATGGTGAAAAGTAGTTGCCAGAACCTGTTCCCAGAGCTGGTTTACAGGATCCTCTATGAATTTTAAGCCTGGTTTACCACATCTGTGGATGCTGTGTAAGATGTGCCTAGCTTTCCTGCAACCATATTTGGTTTGATTTTACTGTGTAATTCCATTTGAATAGGAATTCCATTCAGCGGGAAAAAAGTGACTCAGTCATTCTCCCAGAATTGGGACTCTTTCTTCCACAGCTGAGAACTGTGGCTCAATTGTTTGAAAGAGATGAAAAGCAGTTGGTTTCTTATCGCTTCTCACATGTAAGAGTGAATTGTGGTGAGTTGAAATTTCAGTTATATAAAACTTTAACAAAAATTTTACTTTTTTGTTAATTACTAATGGCATGCACTTGGAAAATGGAGACCTGACTGCCAATTTAAATCTCTGCTGTGGCCAAAGAGCTTTAAAAAACAATATCCATCCTTGTCCATGCAGAAAGAGTATCCTGAAGCTATTAATGGAAATGAGCCATGAGACAAATTATTATAAAATATAAGGGAGGGATTGTTGGCTGAAGTTGGGCTGTGACTTAGGAGTGCACTGTACCTCTTACAAGCTGGCCAGGTGTAATGGATAACCCAACGCCGCCTGTTCTAGGACTAGTAGGGCAATACAGCTATTGCTGCTGTTACTTGTTTTCTTAGAAATCAGTATGACAGTTTAGTTTTATTATCAGAAAAAAAAATGATGCATTATGAAATGGATACTGCAGAAAAAAAAAGATACTAGGAATTTAAATTAATTTCAACTGAAGTCAAAAGCATAGTAATATGATGATACAAAATGATGCCAAGAATGATCAGGATAAAATATTCTGTGCAGGAGTAGTTTTGATATAAATAGTCAAAAAAATAAACAAAACTTACTAATATGGTCTTGATATGCTTTCAGACATGAACGTGTAGAAGTAGATAGGAAATCATGGTTATTTTATTTTATCTGAGGTTATCTATGGCCAGAGAAGGTCACTGTGATTAAGAAGAAATATAATGATGGACAAATTACATGGAATTATGTAAATGTAACCATTTGCTGTTATAAAAGTGTTCAGTCATGGTTCAGAATCACTTATAGCTCAATGTCCACAGTAATGGGCCATAGTAGTTGCTTTGATGTAAAGGGATAATGTTAAGTTTTCTCATTCTAGATCTGAATATAGGGAGACAAAAAAAACAAACCCTCCAGTTTCTTCTAGTGCCAGATCTGCACTAAGGCTGCCACCAGTGTAATTCAGTGATGGAAAAAGAAGATGATTTGTCATAAATGAAGCCATGGTTGACTCAAGTATTTGAACTATAGTATAAATAAGGCAATATTTTAAAAGCAACATAGCTATTAAACAGTAATGAAGAACTGAAAAGCAACTCTGCATAATCATCATTTGGCTAAATGATGATTTCACAGATGGAAGAGCAGATGAAATTCAGCCAAATGATTTTAGGGGCAAATGAATAGGCAATAATGTACTTAGGAAGCATTAGCCTCTCTTCATTCTCAGAGACAGTGACCCATTGTTCACAATTAACAAACACTGAGGCACAAAAGGGACAGAGACAGTGGCTGCCCAAGTTCAGATCCAGACAATAAAACAGGCACAGAAAACTGTACATTATCCTGTATCTTGACATAAAACAGAACCTTCAATTACTTTCATACATTCAGATTAAAATGCAAGCCCTGCTAAATCACAATGAGTTACATTTCTCCTGGATCTGATGAAAGTCACTTTTGCTATAAGTTAAAGGATCATTGGTTAGGTAGCAGTTTAGCTATCCTTTGCTCATAGCCTTCCTTAAGCACAAAGAAGCATGCAACAGAGACCAGCCCTTAAATGCCAGATTGTCCTTGAGATCTGAAAGCTCAGAAACTATGCATTGTTCTCTGTTTGCAGCAAAACAAATTTAAAAGTGAGTAACGTGGCAAGAACCTCAACCAGTAAAAACCCTAACTGAAAGCTTCAAAAATGAGTTACTCCTTTCATGTTGATAACTAACACAGAAGAAACTTTGAAAAAAGAAAAAGATCTGCCTGTAAATAGGTAGATAATACTACTGCAAGGGAAAGCAAATCCTAGTAACTTCAGTAATTCATCGTCATAAATGGGTGAGTTTAGAAACAACTGTTAAAACTTTTTTTTCTTTTGCAAGCCCAGAATAAATTATGTCTCTATTATGATTATTATTTTGTCACCCAGCAGTGTAATTAATACTTTAATCTTGGAAAAATAGAGAATTACATGCTCCTTCATTTGAGAATATTTCACCCTCTAATATGTGTCAAAAGTTAATTTTAATGCTGAGGCTGTCACATTAGTGTTTTAAACCCTACAGTGCAATAAAAGGACAAGTAAATGCTTTGCAGTAATGGTAACGTGGGAAAAAAAATGTTTTGCAGGTGCCTACCATTCTGAATATTTTACATTTTTGTGTGAAATAGGATACTTAAGGAAATAAACAAAGTAACTTTAGAACTACCATGATCTTTTGGCACATCTGGGCTTGACAAGCAGGTTTTTTTCTGTAGTTTCCCAGTGGCTTATACTGTCCCCCCTGCAAAAGTTCAGGCCTGTAAAATCATTGATATCATGTAGAAAAAAAAAGATGAGGCTGCTACTTGTTTATTTGTCAAATGCTAGAACAAGTCTGGACAATTAAATTGGATAATTGGATAATTAAATTATCAGGAAGAATGTTTAAAAGCAATCCAAAGGATATAATTTTGGAGGTGAAGAATTTGTAGAGCTAAATGTTGGGAAACCATAGTTGATTGCATTTTACTGGTTAAGGATGAAATGTAGGAGGCTATAACCAGAAGGACTACTGAGCTCTACTTGGCTTTTTATCATATTCTTTCCTTTGATATTTTCTACTGGTCAAGCAGTGTACTGCAGGATGTGTGGATCTTAGGTTTTTAATCCTGTGTTAGGTCAGGTTGTCCCTGGCCCATCATTTTGCTGATGACATTGTACAGTCACTGTATGCATGACACAGTATGTAATGTCTATTTTCTGCAAGAGCTTGACTACATCCTTCTCTCCTTAGAGGAAAGGAGAAGGCAAATCTCTTCGTTCTTCTCATACTGTAAATCTGAAAAGCAGGCATGAGAAAAAATCAGTCCCATCCCCCTAGACGCCTCAGAAGAATCCTTGGGGCACAAGAGAAAAGCCAAAAATCAGCATTCTGCATCTACTAGCCCTTAAGGAGCTACATGGCTTCCACTTCCTTTCCAGGGCCAAAAAAACCAAAATCAGTACAAGTAAAAAAAGCAGTTTGGGGGATGAGAGTGATGTGTGTGAACAAACAGTATAGGAAGATGATTCTTCTATCGTAATATAAGAGAATATAATATAACAGAAGAGAAACAACCAAATCAATGTAATTGCACCTGTTCAACTCGATTTTGCTTTCAGGAAAACTAAAATATAGATATACTAAGACCTGAAATGCAATCTAGAGTTGCAGAAAGCTCATGTAAGTGTTTTAAGATATGGTGAAAATGAATGTGGCAAGCCTGTAACTAAGAAAGCCACAGAATACCTATTATAATGTTTTTAAGGAGAAACATGGTGGAACTGTTGTTTCAGTGCTGGAAGGTTTCCAGAAGGAGAAGAGTTTTGGTGGGGAAAGGAGGAAGGTATAATAATTACTTAACAAAACTTGATTCTAAAGCTAATTAGCCATATTTTACACACAAAGCACAAATCTGAAACAGTATCTTTGTGTGTGTGTGTGTGTGTGTGTGTTGGTGTGTTTTCTGTGTGTTTTTTTTTTGCATTGTCATAGTGACAGATACAATGGGTCATTGTGTGGGTACTGAAGATGAAACAATACTTACAATTGAAATACCAAATGTAAGTTTGCCAGTTTTGAGTGATTTTCTTTAAAAAAAAAAACCAAAGAAATTATGGAGAAAAAAGTTATCAATATTTCTGGTGTATATACAAAGAGGTGTCATTTTTATAGAATTTAGAAATAATACGTAAGTAGTAAGTAGTAAGGAATGGAAATAAAAAAAAAAAAAAAGTTTTATTTTTTCAGAGATAAAGCCTGTGAAATGAATGCATGTTATGCATACTGCATACCGTAGTCTAGTTAACACAGCACTACATTAAAGATCAGCAAAGTGTGTCAGTATGTATTTATTTTTTTCATTAAAAATTCTGGTTTTATAACAACTAATGAGTATTCAGATAGCAGACATTTCATAAATAAAGCTTTTGGTTTCTGTTTCAATAATGCTAGCATACTTCATGTTTTCTTTGTTAACTTCTCCAATCACTGTATATCTGAGCTATCTAAAACTTGGATTAGTTGCATTCAATATGATTTTCACACTTTGAGTTGAGGATTTTTGCAGCTTAATGTTTCCAGTAAACTTTTAGAGAACATCCCAATTACAACTCAAAATTTCACCATGAGCTACATTTCAGACAAATTAGTCTTTCCCTCCCCCACATGACATGAAAAAAAAGCAAACAATTTTTTTTCCCCATGCTCTTACATCTTTAGAAGTAATTGAACCATATGGTTTGACACTCCTTGTACTTAACAAGAGTAAAATAATGACTACTAGTGTTGCAGCAAGAGTAAAAATTTATATGCTTTAATACCTAGCAAAGCAAAATGTCTTGAAATTTTTCTCATAATGCTGCAAAAGAGGTTAAACTAAAAGATTAACGTACCCTGCCCTCCCATGACACAAAGTGCTGGAACTTAAATATGCCACTTTTTTTGTGCCACTTCCTTTATTTTGTAGACTAGTTCTGAGGAAGGTTAAAAATAGAGCTTTGTGCATATAAATAACAAAAACAAACTGACCCTACTTATGAAGTAGCACAGAGCAGGAGAAGGCAGGCATTTTAAACTTCAAGTCACAAAAAAAAGCAATTTTTGTGTTCAAATTTACACTGCCAGATTTTAAATCTTGAAATGACATGCCTGGAACAATGCACACTTAAATGCTGCTAAATCTGACAGCCCTAAAAGCTCTACAGGAACATACATTTACATTTCTAGACTTTATGTCATTAAGCTAAACTAAAATTAAATCCTTTGGTAAAAACTTGGCTGCATACGAATAAGTATTTTTTAACATTGTTAAGGGAGTGATAAAAAGCCTACACTGGAAGAGGAGAACTAACGAGGGCTGACTACTGATGGAGACAGATAGCTGACCATCTTTGAATGCACTGATGTCCAGAAACATTGGAATGGAAGAGAACATTTAAATTCTTGATCCACCCAGGAAAGAACCAGCCCACACTTCTGAGCTGAGAAGAAATGACCAACAGGATCCAGAGGCAAGAGGAGCTCAGCAAGCTCATCGCATCACTTGTGCTGCTGCTTCCAGAATGATGTGATCACATTTGTGCAATGCCAGTATCATAAGCTTAGCTGCGGCCTTCAGCGTCGCTTGTTGGCCACTCAGGCGGAACACCTTTGCTACATCCATTAAAGCCTTGCTTATACAGGCTTGGATAGCAATATGGCCTGACTAGAACCCAACTTGGAAAAAGTTAATCGCTCTCTGTGGACAGGAGGACAGGAGTTAGGCTGCCTGTAGAACGATCCTTACTTATTCTGGTTGTTAGAATATGGCAATTACTGTCATAACATGCTCTAGGTACACTGCTTGGCAGGAAGCTATGGGCAAGGCAGAAGATAAAGTTAATTCAAAGGTGATACACTAAGATCTCCACCGAAAACTAGACACCAGCGCTCTGCAGTCAGATACAGCCATTTATTCTAGATGGAATTCTAAATTCATTTCACTGGGAAGGCTTTATTCAGATTATACAGAACTTGATCAAAAAGAGATTACACTCAGGCATCAGGCCAACAAACAGTGCATATTCTACCATTATTCTCCAGTTTATTCATTAGTGCAGTTAATCCTATTGCAAAGTAAAGTTCAGTATGCAAGTAGAAATAGCTCTGCTGGAAAAAAGACTTCACCCTGGCTTGGTTGTGGAAAAGTTAATCAGTCAATGGAAGAGAAAAACTAGCTGAACTGGTTTTCCAGGGCACATTGCAAACCAAGAAAAGTGAGAATGAATAGAAGGGCTATCCTCAGAGTGGGAAGGACAAAGGAGCCTGACATGCAAACCTCCAGTGCTTTATCACACAAAAGACTGTGTGGTATTCAGCAAGATGTTTAAAATATAGACTCTAGTACTGAAGAAACATCCCGGCAGAGGGCTCTGCTGGTGCTTTCTTAATGTGATTAGGGGAAGGGAGCTCCACCTGTAAATTATTCCAGAAAGTGCACCCTTTAATACTGGCATTCATCAAAGACTCTTTGGGAGCTGGCATCAAAGCCCCATTTCTGTTGATCTAAGAAAAATGAATAAGGGATCATCTGTTAGGGTCCTGAACCAGCCATCATCCTTGAGTGAAGGATCTGAAGCCTACAGAAAAGATATCAGTAGTACCAGATGTAGGCCAGTTGGTCAGTTCTGCCTTACAGTGCTTGGAAAAACAGTTGAGTAGTTGCTACCAACAGGCATAATGGCTTGTTTTGATTCATGTCCATTTCTTCCTTAAAGGCAGGCTATTTTCCATCAGTCTTGGAGACCACAGTGAGAAAGTCTGGGAGAGAATGAAAAAGAGATTACAGTCCACTGGGCATGAGTTTCAAAAATGGCACCTGAATCTGTGGAATCTTGATGGACTTAGTCTTTTAGGGGATTCTTTTATCTTTTACCTTTAATTTTAATGACAATGTGACAATTCTTTGTCAGAGGAAATCCCACCTTTGATCTCTGAGTGGCATTTCAAGAATTATTTTTTTCATAGTATTGTGGATGCTGTATGAGGGATACATAGAACTGATTTTATATATAAACCTTTTCAATCAGTGTAGGCTGGCAAACTAACTCATGCTGCAGTTTAGGGTTAGACAGGGCACTCAGATAAGGGAAATATTCTTGATAACAGCTAACTCTTTGATACCAGACAAGCAACTGATATCAGCCCTTGTAATGCAGAATTAAAACTATAACATATATACTTTGGTTGAATAAGCATCACTTCCTTTTGACAGGGTGTGAAGTGTAATAGATTGATGGAACGAACTGTTCTTTAAAAAGCAGAAGCTTCATAATTCAAACTAGTTTCATAGCTTAAAATAAAAGTTTGTATGTTAGTGTTTAATAAAAGACAGAGAGGAAATAAAACAGAAGGAGAGCCTGGCAGTAACCTTCATACAGCCTTGGACTATGGAAAGCGTTAAAGATCAGACAATAAGACATGTGACAGCATCATACAGGAATATAAAGAAAGTTTCCCCTCTAGATACTCTTCTTTAAAGCCTGAAACAGTAATCCACATCAGAAGTTTTAAATTGACCTATCAAGTTCTTATTAAGTATACACAAGATACAAAACAGTTTCTTGCTCTGTTTAAAAAAGAATGATTTGATGCTCATTATTTCTCTTGGGAAATATGTAGCTCACTTAGAGGATTAGCATTTTTACAACACCTTGATGTTCCTGAGTTGCATAGAGATTTTACTTCAGAGGCGTCAAAAACCACTAATGAAGCATTTCTTTGCTGAAGTCTTTTATGAAAAGAATATAACATCTAATATTATTTTTGAGGAAGTGCATTTACCATAAATTTGAGTCTTGTCTTTGAGAAAAAATTCTGCAATTATTTCTAAAGAAACAATAAAGGTTAAAAATGATCTGACCAACTAACCCATTGCAAAGCTGCAAGCAGTATTTCCAAACTGGGTAGGAAACTAAGTGACAAAGCTGGACATTTGACAAAAATCCTTTTTTCAGCCATTTTTGTGCTGTGCTAACAAAGGAATGAACATGGATCATGTTAGCATAAGGCAGTTGTCTTTGTACAAGAAATAAAACCAAATGAATCAAAAAGGTGCAGGGCAGACAAAGATAGAGATTAGCAGAAGAAAGGTAAAATGTAATCCTGGAATGAAAGATGGTAGAATTGTCATGGGTTAATTAGTTAAATTCTGTAAAGGTCAGTCGTGGGGCCTCTAGTAAATATGAACATGGGAAAAATCTGATGAAATAAATAGTAGCATGGAGATGAAATGCACTAGAAGAAAGCTTGGAGGCATTCTTAGTAGGAGCAGAATTAGGATATTTTTCACAAAATCAATATAGCAAAAATAGAATAAAATTAACAGTACAGTGGGCAAGGCCTTTTGCTTGCATGATAGGCAATATTGTAAGGTGACAGCTCTTCAGACTGCTATGGCATAAAAGAGAAATGCTTGCCTGTGACAATGCATTTCAGCTTATAACAGAAAATGCTTTAATTTGCCGAAGATGTTCTCTGTAGAAAATGAAGTAATAATAGCACTATATGTTGCTTTTAGGAGAGTTCTTCAACCTAATTTAGAGGAACTAAGGTGCTGAAATTTATGTTGCTTCGAAAGGGTGCTCATTTACACAGGAATAGGGGCGGGCAGCACAATAACTGGAGAGTTTATTTCACAAAGAAATGAAAATTTGCAGAAATAATAAGGATTGTAGGTCTCTAAAATATAGGTACATTTTTCTTGTGAAACTATATAGCAAGAATGACTACAGATTTAAGGAACATATTTTGTTTTCTGTCTTGGGTTTTCTATCGTTTGATAGCACAAGCTGAATTTGATGCCTGTAAACATATTACAGAAAGTAACTTTCCCATAATTTACAAGGATTAAGTTGAAAATAATAATAGCAAAATAATAATACAAATAATACAATATAATAATAATAGTATAATAATAGATCAGTGCACTTAACTAGCTATTAATGCAGCTAGGACTGTGAAGCTCATGTTAGCTGCCACTAAGAAGAACTGGCAGGTTCTTCCTGATCCTAGGCATTCAGAAGCTTGAAATTTTTTCAGTGTGTGATATGTAACTTAAAGAAATATAATTTAGCTAAAATACATTCTAACTCGTGATTGCCTTGGGATTGAATCCAAATGCTTCATTTGAGCTAGTGGTTAATATCATCAGCACAACTCAAAATTGTTATAAGTCTGCATTTCTGCCTTTTCATCTGTAGTATGATACTGATGGTTTAACATTTATCATTTTACTTCAACAAGTGTGAGTTAGAGATTATAAACGTTAGACATTGCTTTCTGCATTATGCTTTTCTAACAACAAAATTCCAGTATGGCAATAAATAACCTCCAACTTGTTATCCTGAAAAAAAACCAACCCACTTCTAAACATCTTTGCTGCTGCTTAAATACAAGAGTTTAGGCCAGACAAAGCAGTAGATAAAGCCTGGGGCTGCTCAGAGGCCTGAAAAGTCTCTGTTCATCAAGCAGACTGCTTGGAGGAGACCTTGGTGATGAGTTACCTACAGCTAGACATCTGGAGCAGTCCAAAGGGGAGGAAAGGGCTTTAGATGTTAATTGCTCAGTTCAGACAATCAGCAGTAGTGTGTAGAGATCAGATGATAATGTTAAGCCTAAGAAAACAGTTTTCTGCTGCACTTGGTTGCATTTAAGTGCAAATTTGCAGCTCATGAGAATAATCTAACAATAAACTTTAAAGTAAATGAATGTGACTAGTTGCATTTGGGGGATTAAGTAGTATCTTTCAAAGCTTTATGGACACATTACACTGAGTAACACATTAACAACTTATTGCCATCTTAAAGAGCAAATGAAGGCATACCATCAATGTGAGCAGACTTTTGATATACAGTTTACCTTGGTTACATGTAACCCAATGGAGTTGTTCTTAAATGACTTACATTTCATAAATCTTAACTTCAAGGTTCTAAGTAGCCATAACAATTTATTGAGCTAAAAAAACGAGAGAAACGTAGAAACACAGAATATCCTGGAAGGGACCCACAATGATCATCAAGTTCACTCGCTGGTATTCTTCATTCTTATTCTGGTGGAACAACATGAGTTGATGTATCTTTCTGACAAACTATATTGTACATGCCACTCTGAACAGTAAATGTGCATGATTACTAGAGAACTTTTACTTTTTAGCAACGTCTTCTGCTTGGTTCTGAGAGCTGTGGGACAGTTCCACCTAAATGAAATGTTTCAACCTTTTAACAACAGTCAACTTCATCTTCTTCAATAGTAAATGTAACTAACTATCTTTTCTACTTTTTGAAGTAGATATTGAAAAGGGATTTGGTAAAGATTTTGAAAAGATTCAAAAGAGATCTACTTTCAAAAGTCACAGGCATGAACATAGCAATAACAATGAAGTAAAATTCTGAAATTCTTTAAATTTGATTTCAATTAGGATGTGATTAAGGTTGTAATTTACAGAATAAGTTAAGGGAGGGTCCCATTTTTCAAACAGCTGTTTGTTCTTTAGAATCCGCAGTGCATATTTCAAACAATATGAACTGTAAATTGATTGAAGTGTTTGTTATATAAAATATGACAAAGTGAAAATTACAGGCATAAGATGCATTTGAATAACTTTAACTATTAAGTGAGAATTAAGAAAAACTTATCAGAGAAAAACAGGTGAACCACAAACAGACCAAAATAATTGGTATTTGCTGAGAGGAAATAATTACAGTTGAGTAGCTGGAGTGGACATGCATTGAGGTGTGCCATAAGAGGTAGGATCGAAATATGAAATAACAATCAAGAAAACAATTGTTTCTTTAAGGAGGGATTTTCTTTGCAAATGTTTGCCATTGGCCATGTATGTATTGAATATCCTACTGAATTTTACCTCTCTACTAGAGACTGCCAAACTGAGAGCAAAACAGAAAATGCAGAAAAAAAGGACAGTGAAATTCCCAGAGGGAAGGACATTCTTAGAAAGGTTAAAATACTTCTCAAACAAATCTGTTGTTTTACACACTGACACAGCTCAGTGGTATAAGGTTTGATTTTTCAAATTACCATGTTCTTGCTGACTCCTGTGGTGGTTGCAGTTATGTGAATGTAGCAGCTTTAATGAACAAGGAGAGGAAGGAGATAAACATCAGGGAATGCTCTGTTGGTGTGCTGAGATACTAATTACATCTATGGAGTATGTGATCCAGAATGGTAAAACTCTAAACTAGATAATACCTGATTGTCAGAAAAGATGCATAAAAAAGGAAAGAGATCAAACCACCAAAGTAGTGGAAAGGCATATAGCCGTATCTATCTGAGGCATGAAAACTGTGAATCACAGTTAGAAATGAAAGTGTACAGTGTTTAAGGAACAGATAAAGAGACAAAATGGGAAGTTATTTGAAATGCAGCCCATTAAAAGTTAAAGATTTTGTGGTTAGTTAAATTACTTTGAATTACTGAAAGATTAAGAACCATGCTTAAGCTGAGTAGTTGTCTTTCACATAAATACATTAACTATAGCCAATTAAATTTGCCTAATCAAGCTTAACAAAGCTACACGCTGCTTCTTATTAGAAAGTCAGTATTTTTAAAAAAACTGACTATTTGAAATGTAATGGTAAAGAGATTCTGTACAGATATCCAAGGGTGCAGCCATCTGACACTCCAGCTAAAAGTAAGTTGATGTTGCTGTTTAGCAAGTGTCTAATGCAAAAGAAATTGTGCTGATGTTTGTTTTTTTTTCTTTCTGCAACTAAAAAGGAAAAGAACATCTGCTTTTTGTAAAACTGTGGAAGTGATGCAAGTTCTATCACGTTTCAGGTTAAATTACAGCACTCTCACTCGGGTTCAGTAGAGCTAGAGCTGCAATTCCAGCTTTCTTGTGTCAGGTTACTATTGAGCCTTGGAAAAAAATGTCAGCTTGAGACTTTAGTATTATCTATAGAATATCCTGTATTGGAAGGGACTCAAAAGAACTACTGAGTCAACTTTTGGTTCCACACAGGACCACCCAAAATCCAAACCTGAAGGTGGTGTCCAAATGTCCCTTCAACTCCAGCAGCTCAGGGCCATGCCTGCTGCCTTGGAAAGCCTATTCCATGCCCACCAACCTCTGGTCCCTACCCCCACTTGACTCTTCCCTGACACAGCTCCATGCCCTTCCTTTGGGCACTGGTGCTGTCATAGAGAGAAGAGATCAGCTGTGCCCCTCATGAGGGGCTGCAGGCTGCCATAAGTGTCTCCTCAGCCTCCTCTGCTCAGTTCTGGACACACCTGTGGACCTCAGCTGCTCCTCACTCACCTTGCCCTCCAGATCCTTCCTCATTTTTGCAGTCCTCCTCTGGACACTATGTAATAGTCTTATGTTCTTCCTACACTGTGGCATCCAAAGCTGCACCTGGTGTAGGAGGTGAGGCCACACAGCACAGAGCAGACTGGGACAAGCCCTCCCTTTGCATGGTGGCAGCACTGTGCCTGATGCACCCCAGGATATGGTGGACCTTTTGGGCTGTCAGGGCACACTGCTGGCTCATGTTCAACGTGCCATCAGCCAGAAGTCCAGTGAAATCTACAGTAGTGGCTGAAGATGATAGAGAAGTTACAGCTCTTTTTAAAGGCCTAAGAAATGTTATGTTATTTATTTCAGTGTGACCCACTGCAAATACTTATGGATTAAGACTGCAGGATGCTTGGTAAAGAGTTCAAGCGTGACTCTGCTTCCTAAAAGCATATGGAGTTGAAGAAAGATTTATGCTTATTGTTGAAATATAACTTGCCAGAAAGATAGGTAATATCTCAGATCTGCTTTAGAGCATTTAATGTAGGTATGTAATGAACACTGATGAAATCAATAAAGATGTTGTTATTGTCTCCATATTAGGTATGCATCTATCTCTACTGTGTGAAATTGCTGCAAGGACTTCCTCCTTGTATAGTTTCTGTGAGGCAGACTGATGAAGGACAGAAACAAACCTGTCGGGAACAGCTCAGAACTGCTTGGTTTTATTCCATCTATTCAGAGGAGAAGGAACATCTTTGGATTTTGCCTTAGTTTAACTGGAGGCTTCTTGGTATAAGACTGAAATTTGTTCATTTTAGTGTGGAAGACAGGGAAGTGTTTTAGGGAGCTAGGAAGGCTGCCGCCTGAACTTCCTAGGGGTCACATTATGGTACATGACTACAAAGGCTGGGTAATAGGGAGAGAGGCAAGTCAAGGGACAGAGCAGATCTTGTTGGCAGGTGTAAGAGTAGACTCTACCTATCAAAGGTGATCCCAATGAGAGACTGGATTTAAGGAGAAAGATTCTATAGTTTGATGTAAGAAAGATACACAAGAAGGACATTCAAAACTGTGAATGTGAACAGAAAGAAAAGAGAAGTAAATTTGCACCTCGGTTCCTTAAAATTGTAACAATCCATCCTAGCATACATTTTTCTTTTTTTGAACATCAGGTACCTCTTTCTTTTAAAGAACATTAACAAAAAAACAGAGTCTAAATCTAGTCCTTCTTCATCCTCACCCTCCTAATCCCAGTCCAAATAATGAATTGCAGAAACATAGAACCACAGAACTGTAGGAGTTGGGAGGGACCTTTAGAGTTCATCAAGCCCAGCCCCTCTGCAAAGCAGACCCCCTACAGCAGTCTACACAGGTAGATGTCCAGGTGAAGAAGTTGTATCTCAACTCCACAAAGGAAACAAATCTGTAGCCCAAGAGATATTTGCTAATAATTAGAAAGATCCTCCCTCATCATCCGCTAGATTCCATGTTCTGTTACACTGACAGAAGTTTCTAGAGCTGATATGCTTGCACTAGGAAGGCTTATAAGCACAGGCCTGAAAGGAAGTGTGTTCCCAGATATAGTTTCTGACACTGTAAGATGGAACAACCTAACATGTCATTCACGAAAATGGTTCAGTTCTAAGATTTTCTCAACACGTCTGCTTCTCTGTGCCTACTTTTTGGAAGAAAATTGTGGCTGCAGCTATACTTACAGTCCTCACTAATTCTATATATTCTACTCATTCAGAGGGGATCTCAGCCTTCAAGTGAGGAACCAACTGAAAAAAAAAGTCATATTTAGTGTCAGATCAGGAATCATGTGACTGACAAGACAGATTTGAAAAGTCGAAGTTGGAATCTAAATCCTAAAAATACAGTTTACTTGTATGTGTTTTGAGCATCAGTTTATATTAGATGAAGTGCACAAATGTGGTTGTGATATCTGAGAAGAACCATAGTATTGTTAAACATGCTCTTGTTTATGCAGAAAGCATGTTCAGTGCTCACACAAATAGACAATCCTTTATGGAGTACCTAAAATAGCTACAGAATTGAAATGATAAATTTTCAATAATCAATTTCTTAATAATATTTTTAAAGATAATAATAGAGCAGAATGTGTATCTCCTGAAGAAATAGTAGCACTTACATTTTGAGAGCTTGTCCAAGTGACAAGTAGTTGATTTGGAGATCAGAATTATTCATGAGCTTATATTTCCAAATGATTCTTGTTCCTTCTTGGAGAGACAGACCAATCTTTGAGAGTCTCTGATTCGTTTTGAGGTGTCAATCCTTGAGGGTTTGAATTTTATAGTGTTGGGAAAACAAGGAGTGCTTATTGCCTGCCAGTTTTCTTCTTTTATGTTTCACATATTTACACAAGCTTACTGAGAAAATCACATATTTTATTCTGGCAAAGAGAAAGGATTATATTCCTGATTACAGAAATTATAAAATATTGTCCTTATTTTGGGAAAAATTATTATTTGAGGCTTGCCCTTGGGTCTAGTGAACAAATTAATAATTTTCTGGTCTTCTCTCTGCCTGATGGCCTGGTGGACAACTGTATTTTTCTATGGCTGTTTTTCTGCGTTACAGAATTTACACAAAACTTTTGACTATGCTCAAACTTCCATGATGTCACCAAGCTACTATGGTAGCCTTCTGCAGTAGATATAAAGATGACTATTCAGCTCCCTATTAGTGTAAATTCCATTCCTCAGCCTGTTCAGGTATTCCTCAGCAACCCTTTGGATAATTTGGATAATCCAAATAACCTTTGGATAATTATACTAGTGTACATCTCCAAATACTCTGCTTATAAAGCCCTTACGTTGTTTCCCTGAAGCCACTCTATCAAAAATGACCCTGACAACAGCAGCTGTGAATCAGTGGTCAGCTTAAATGAATTTTAGAAGTAAAGTCTGCTAATGTAGTAAAAAGTCAAATGAACTAAGAATTGTTTATTGGCAACTGAAAGCTTAGAAGCTTAAACTAGCCCTGTAAACTTCACTTTTCATGGAAAATACAGCAGGTCATGCAAAATGAAGCACTTTTTTAACAACTTGAGGATAGCAAATAGAACTAAATCCCAGAAAGCCGTGCTTTCACACGTTGTATGCATGGATGCTTGATGACTTGTCCTGTTAGCTTAGGCAGCCTTTCGTAGTAGTTCATAGTCTCCTCTCCGTTCTCTTTGGCAATTGAAAGCAATCCAGATATTGGATATGTTTGAAATATCACTTCATGTGTATGATGTTCGATAAAGATAAATAGCTAACCTCTTGTTAACCACAGAAACTTTAAATTCATCTTATTATACAAGTCAAGTCAACTGGACAGGATTTGGAAAAGCCTAAATAGTCTTTATATAGGGAAGTCAGGGGCAAGTTCAAGTTCACTTGTGCTAGTAGAGCAAACAGCATCTACTGCTAGAAACATCCTGCACTAAAAAATGCCCATACAGAAGAAAAGCAGCAGCAGAACACAGAACTTCCTCTCTTTTGTGATCGCCTTGGAAGTGAAAATATCACTGCTGTCATACTATGCTCAACAGGTTAAATGAGAACACTTATAAAAGACATATTGATAGCATTCATTTGATTGTAACTATTAAACGTACAAATAAAATGCTAAAATACTGGAAGTGTGCAAATAAAGTACACAAAGAATTGAAAAAGTTTCACTCTGTGAATTATAACATAAATAACACTGGACCAACTGAACAAGCACAGTACTGAAACTAAGAGAGAGTTGAGAGCAGCTCTGTTTATCGTTTTCAAGGAGTATAAGCAAGCTTGACTCAACTCAAATTTTTAATGGAGATCTCCTTAAAATCAATTTATATTTTTGCTCACCAATTTTTACTTCTAGTTATTATTTTTCTTAACTTCAATCTCTCCCTTCATCCAGCCTCCCCAGAACACAAAGGGGGAGAAAAAAGAGGAAGAGTAACTTTGAGAGAAGCAACCGATACGTCATCTCACAGTTGTTCATTCAATTTTAAAAATTGCCTTAATATTGCAGTTTTATGAAATCCCATAAATGAAACACTCACAGTGTTAAATAAAGCAACAAAATCTACATGCAGAGCCATGTGTGC
This sequence comes from Centrocercus urophasianus, assembly GCF_019232065.1. Lineage (NCBI taxonomy): Eukaryota > Metazoa > Chordata > Aves > Galliformes > Phasianidae > Centrocercus > Centrocercus urophasianus. The sequence goes on along the minus strand of NW_024884364.1, from coordinate 12,291,049 downwards.
AGGAATGGCTATCTTGTATACACCTTTCAGTGATGAATAGTTTTGAAAATGAACTGTACTGCTGCCTTTTCTTCTGTAGTGATGATGAAGCTAAAGGTCACTTGTTGTTTAAAGGATTTTTTCTTCAACAATGCTATGATAATCTGACCTGGGTAGAGTAAAAACAAAATAGGACTGTTTATCCCTGTTGGAATAAGTGACAAGGAGAACAAAGTAGACAGTAATCTTTGTAGAATGCAAGTGAATCAAAGAATATCTTGGATCAAAATAGTATCCATGTTCTTCACTATTAATTTATAATTTCTTTGGGGAAAAAAAAAAGAAAAAAAAGAGTTGGAGTAATAAAAAGAAACATATCAAAAGCACAGACAAGAACAATATCTAGCTATGGAGAAATGCACATTTGAACTTTTGACTTCTCTGATGCCTTTTGTCTGCTAATCCATGTGTCAGAACGATGGCCAAAATTTCTGACCAGACTCTTTCATGGATTGATGCACACCTGACTGAATTTTGGTCACTGTGACCATAAGCTTTTGCATGCATAACAAGTATCTATACCTCAGCTGTTTTATTTAGCACTCCATTTCATTCCGTGCAGTGATCTTGGAGCAGTAGTCTGCTGACTTGGTGTTGGCTTAGACATTTCTGACAGTTCTTTTATAATGGAGCACAGTGCACTGCAGCATATCTGCACTGATTTATTTAGTCATCTTTATACCCCCACTGTACTTGGATCATTTGCATAAGGTGTGCTTTGCTTTAATAGTGGTGGGCTGCTAAAAATGCCCACTGTGTACAGTGAACTGATAACATCAAGAACGTGACACCTGGTTATCCACTAGAGCTCCCTGTGATGTGCACACCAGGATGTTTTTCTGTGGAGAAAATGAAGAGTGGTCACTCACAGAAGTGTTGAGTTTGGAGGAGTTTCCCTTTTCAATGTCATTTCTAAACTTTTCTTTTACTCCTAATGTTCAAAAGATTGCATCAGAACTTTTGTTAACATCCCTTATAATAATCAGTTCTGTGATAAACTGGAAATCTGTAAATGCAAGCCTAAGCTGGAAGGCGAGTACCAGAACAAACAAATGCTTGTTTTTCTCTACCACGGTTAACCTGCAGTGTAGCTACAGTGCTCTAGTCCCAGAAGCCAGAAGTGAAAAGCTGTATGCTGCAGTGCAGTATAACTAATAGCAGCCTTGCTGTAGTTTGTTTGATGCTACCCATCACGAGTCTGCTTAAAGTCAACAGTTCCTTCCCATTTGCTACATCCTGTATGATGCATGTGGCACCTGTACCAAAAACTGTTAAGCCACATAGCTTTGTAACACTGACTCATCTATAACTCATTCTAAACAGCATAAGAGTTCTTTCCCTTTCTTCTTCTGACACTATACAGGAGGTTCTCATTAAAAATGGCATCAACTGTGAAAACTGTGTAAGACTTTAAAAGCAGTTAATTTGACACTTACCCACAGTCTGATGCGTTTTTTTCCCACAGGTGTAAAAGCTCAGACATGTATCACCAGCTGTACACAACCTATCCTTGGCTGGCCTATTACCTTCCTACAGTAGGAGGAAGTAAATGTCCAGAACACTTCTGTACAAATTCAGAGAAGAAATAGAGAGAACCAATAACTGCTTCTTTTCAGCTGTCTGAGCAGTCCTCTAAATTCAAGTGCTTTTCTGAAGCTCTTCTAATCTACAGCACAGTTGTGAAAGATTTGAGACATATTTTCTAACTCTGAAGCAAGCCAGTTCACTCTGACTTATTTACATTTCATCACATTGTTATTCTGAAACAAAACACTGGGAGGTATTTCTGGGCATCACCTGACAGCACAGTACATTCCTGCAGCTCCACATACCCAGTCTTTAGTACACTGTGACTGCAAATTCAGTGGTACATCAAATAGCTTGCCTGAGGCTCAGCAAGCCATAGAGTAAAGTTTTCATGCTCAAATTTTATTCTACAATTGACACACAATTAGGAGTAGACAGAGAAATAATTATTTAGGATCTTTGCTTGTAGATGGAATGAGAGAAACAACTCAGATTTTGAATCTCTGATGAGATTCATTCATAGTTCTAATACTTAGGAGTTTTCATTTAAGGAGCTAGCTTACCTATTAGTTCCTCAGTCCTGTGGAGACATTTAAAAAGCAAACTTTTATGAGCCTCTTCCATTGACAACTATAGACTCTTAGTACGATTTTCCAACCTGAGATGCTTCCACTGGTGGGGTCCCACTGAACAGGTATCTGATATTCAGTACAAGTGTCAGTTGAAATAACATCACACGACAAAGAGAAAGTAGAGCTAATTAGTTATGTGAGCAGTGACTCAGCTCTGTTGCCTGAATTAGAAGTGTTTTAGTTCCATTAAATAAACAGTCACTTTGGCTAGTTTTCTTGAGTCCTCCCCTTAGCTGCAAACATATGTAAGAGGAAAGGAGTGAGGAGATAAAACATAGTTTACTTTTTAAGGCTATATGCATAACTTTAGGCTGCATGAATAAAACACATTTAGTGTTGAAATGACAAGATATTTGTCATTTCCAAATTGTAAATGTTCTGACAGGCAAAGCCTTTCTAGGGAAAAGGCTGAAAGCTCCTCCCATGCAAAATACAAGAAGTATTTTTCCATAGAAAGGAAGTTTTAAGTTGGACTATAACATTAGAGTAATTTTATTCTAGAATGTCTGTGGTTTATTTGTTTTTGGGTTTTTTTTTTTTGTGTGTGTGTGTGTGCTATTTTTTTATTTTAAATTCCTTATCAGTACATCCCTTGCATTCACACATCTAAATCATCAACAGGGAAGAATTTAAATGATCTCAGTTTGCTGACAGTTTTGACAGACCTAGTAAACTCTAATTATTTCTAGGGTTTTCTTCCTATCCCACATGCAAAAGATTTACTCTAAAATAAAGAACCAGTTTTCATTCAAACAGTTTCAAGAAAAGTCTATGCTCGCTGGATTAATTTCGTTTCTATGCTCTGGTTTCCCTGTATATTGCTCCTGATTTTCATAGTGTCCTCTTTTTTTCCTTTAAAGATACAATTTAATACAAGTTTTTCATATCCGAAACTATTTAAAATTGCATATTTCTAATAAGTGCTCACTTCAAGTTTTGTGATGGCAAAACCAAATAGGTTTCACTAAGGTTTCATAGATGAGAGTGGAAGAAATGCCTTATGTATCTCCAGTTATAACTACTGGTGAATCAGGACCCTGACATAACTTCCACTCCTACTTTTTTGTCTTTTACATCAACACATAAATATAGTCCCTTGAACTATACTTATATCTTTCTTCTTCCTTTTTTTTTTTTTTTTTTTTTTTTGGCCACTTTTTTCAAGATCTGTTGTGTAGACAATACAAACAGGATATTTTGATCCAGTTAGTAAAATGTAATAGATTCTGCTAAGTATTTCTTCTTCTTCTCTGCGTCTGTTAGGAAATCAGCTATTTAATCTCTCTCTATTTAATCTCAAAAAGCAGTATTATTGCTTTTTACATGTATTCAGAAGTTTGTTATGCGACTCAAAAATGCACAGATGGAAATGATGGCCACTAGCTTTCCTCCGCAATTTTGAGTCATTTAAGGACATCATGTAAGTATTTTATTCCATTTTATAATAAGATGTTGAACATTCCACTAATGCATAATTTGATCTGGAGGACAGATGACAAGTGAAAGCACTGAAATCAACTTAAGAATGCAGCAGAAAGGATGTCTTATAAAAAGCTGTAAGCGAAATTCTGTTTCTGGTGTTCTCTCTCTCCTTTAATTGCAATCGCCAGTCAAGATCCTAATCAATGCACATAAATTGTCACAAGACTACAGGGACTGAATTTCTGAATTTGCTGCTTAGGGATTATATGTGCTTTATGAAGAATTAGCCCTTATGGTTATTAACTTTTTTTCTGAACTTTTCCATTAGCATTCTACCTCAAGGCCACCCAACGTATTCATCTTCCTGAAATATTGAAACATTAGACTGATAAAATCAGACAACCTGTCTGCATATTCATAAACTCATGTTGCTTTTACAGTTTCTTCCCAAAGGATCTTTATGTGAACTCACTAACCATGTGTGTTGGTTTTGTGGTTGAGCCAACTCTACTTTTCAGAAAGTGATTATTATCTGCCAACCCAGTCTTTCTCCACTTCCTTTCCATGTCTCTTTAACTTTTGGCTTGTTTTCAGAGTAAAAACCGTTCAACCAGCTTTACTCAAGTGGACATCCCTTTAGGTTGATTCAATTTGCCAAATCTTTATTAATTTCTTGTCTCCAAATTGGACTCCCAGTGTTATGCATATACAAATAGTTATCTTTCCTTATTTTATTGCCAGCATCTATCAATAGATGCATGATTCTTTGCAGCTTGAAGATAGAAAGGTTTTGCTATTGTTCCTGTTTTATTCCCACTTTGAGGAAACAACTCTTATCTCTGGAGATCTAGAATTTCATTGGATTATTCTTCTTTAATCTTTCCTTCTGAATACCATATTCTTTTTGCATTAGTATTCATTATGTTCTCCATCACTATTCATTCTTTCAGGAAAGTAGAAGTTATAGGTATGTTAACTGCAGTACAAACAAGTGATCTTTCTAAATGTATCTTCTCTTCTCCGTGTTAAGGTAAGTGTATTGCCTCACTTATGTGTCTTTAAGAAGTGAGGACCAACTCTATTTGAATTTCATATTTGTGCTTCCTAAAAACTAATTTAATTATGCTAACATCTGTAGGCAGTACCCACTTATAAAACTAGTTGATCAAATACTCATATTTGAGCTCCTAGACAATAGCAATGAAGAGTTCTCCGAGCCCCGTGTACAAAATCTTCACTTAAGTATCTTTGTATCAGCCCATTTCTGAATAAAAGCATTCCTTTAGTTCAGTGAATCTAGTCTAACCAGACCACTTTAAAAGACCATTCTGTACTTTTCCCCTTACAGTATTACCTTCATATTATAGCCTTTACGTTCTATGCTTTTCATGCTTCAGAGAGCTGTGGAACAACTTTAAGAAGGTGACCTTTTAGAAAACTTGTAAACTTTCAGAAAAACCCTGTATGCTTTTTTAACTTCTTGTACAGGAGGTGCTGTAAGCAAGGATATAAATAAAAAAATCTTATTTTTATGGTGTTGCTTCTAATTATTCTTTTTGGTTTTGTTTTTATTTTTACAATATTGATTCTCTACCCTTTCCCTCCTCCTATCACAATACAAATATATGCACACACATTTATCTGCTAGCTGTTCAAGACTTTCTTTAAAAAACTGTAGGTTGTGGTATGGATGATGAGAATTAGTCACCACTGATCAACATCCCTTATCTATGGATGTACAAACACTATGCTTCCTGAAAACTGGTATGAGGTACCTGGCCTTCATTTTATTCAGTGTTGACTGTGCAACCTGCCAGATGAATTGTTTTGTGCTCACAAGGGTCCCTCATATTGATGAACAGTTGTGCTCTTGGTAGAGGAAAATCTGTGAAGGGCTGAACCAACTGAAAAGCATACCTGCTCAACAGAATATGAAGTGATTCTGAAATCTCTTTGCAGTTATATCAGCAAGTTGAGAGAGAGATAGAATATATTCTAGCATGAATGGGTACCTTCATGGCTATTTTCTATTCAAGTTTTTGTGTTAATACTTTAAGATTTTTTTGAGATAAGCTTGCTAAATTAAAAACTGTAAAGGCCTTAATATTCATTATTAATATATTATTTAATTTTGTACACCTACAATACTTAATTAAAGTGGAAACAGTGAAATCCATTAGCTTGTAGCTGATTGGTAGTTAGTACCTCACACAGTACCTACCTATTCATGTCTAAGATTGTAAAATTAGCCTGGTGAACTGAATGTCTGAAAAGATTACCTCTGAATAAATGCAATCTTCCATAACTGAGGAATACAGGAAAATCATGCAGTGAAGATGATATTTGAAAGCCTGCCCAGAAACAGATAGAAAATCTATTTGGAACCACTTGAAGGTTTCAGACAGCGAAAGTCACCAGCAAGTTAATGTATTTTTAAACTGTGCCGGGCTTCTAATTTAGTTTAAGATCTTTAATAGTATTAGGTAATACAGAAGGACTTTGCCGTTAATCTAAATGTCTTAAAACTGTTTGGCTGTTTGTCTAGTATCTCATACAAGCTGCTATTTTTCAGTCAAATGGATTTATTAATTTTGTACTTGCTAGTCTAAAAATATAACTGATAGGCTTGTTGCTAAATGTTACAGGAGTACCAGCACTATCAATGTTATTAATATGTTTAAATCACCTCAAATATGGTACCTATAAATAAGAATTCTCTAATAGATATAACCAACTGAAATAAGAGGGAAGCAATCCCAAGCATACTATTCATAATAAATCACAACTTCAATTTTATTGGGAAAAAAAAACCAACATCATAATTATTAATAAAAAGACCTAAACAGAAGTAGGGCAACTTAACACATTCCAATTACCCACCAAATTTTTTTTTAATTAAAACCTCCTCTTTGATGATTAAAATGATTTATAACCAGATAAGTAATGAAGAAAATTCAAGGTAGGTCAGATTATGCTGTGGACATAAAAAAAAAAACAACACTTGCAAAACAAGATAAGCACACCACCTTTGGCCCCTGCTACCACAGACACAGGCAAATTGAATGGCAAGTTCTCTGAGCTCTGAGCCTCTTTGGATGAAAAATAAATAAAGGTGGCAAGATTTCAGAAAGAAAATATCTTATTAGGTTTTCAGACAACTATAACTTAGAAGATAATTTAAAAAATTACAAAGACTGCAAGAATATGGTTAAGAAGTAGAATTTTAACCAAAATGGAGAGAAACGAAAGCCAGAAAGGGAAATAAAAAAGCAAGATGAGATCTATGATAAAATAATCTTTAAAATTAGGTGTTAGTTATTTGTTGTTACACTTCCATGTTTGGTTTCTATGAAAGTCAGTAGACTAGAGGATACGATTAGTTGTATGATGAGAAATGCATCATTCAATTTTGCAGATTGTTAATTATAACAGCAATCTTGCAGTGTCAGTTGTCTTACTAAAAGGAGGTATAAGTGGGAAGAAGTAGCAGCATGCCAAGCAACCCTCTGTACATGAGAGGGGAACCAGTTTCTGACAAACTTTATAAGTATTTCATTAGCATACTCGCAAATGCCAAGAAGTATGTAAAGATTTGTTTGCTTCTGTAGCAATGAAAACTTATGCCCCAGGCAAATGAGATCTATAAAACCAAAAGTAGCCCTGTAGATAAGCTGTAGTTGACTTGGTCATTTATTTCCATGGCTAACTGTTGTCTCAAATAGAAAAGATACCTGGAGTTAGAAATCAATGTTGGCTATATATTTAAGTTTCCTCTCAAAGAAAAGTGCTTTGAGGTACTTTTGTAATATTTCCAAGTTTTGATCAAGAGCTCAGTCCTCTGGTTCTGAGAATAAATGTAGCATTGACTGTCTTTTTTCAGAATAGCTGCAGTAACCTGACAAGTTGGGTACATATCATTTACATTAGTGGTTTCTTAAAAAACAGAAGTTTTGAAGAAAACACCTTTGCTTGTTTTCCAAGAAAATAAGAGAATAACAGAGCAAAGTTTTCAAACCAAAACACTAGACTGAGTACACTGAATACCAGGATATGGAGCAATGTTTCCAGGTGAACGTTGTATTGTGCTTTTTGACAAAGACAAGGGAAGTCCACAAGTGAAGGAAATCTCATCTCATCCTGTAATGATTTGAAGGATTTTTGCTTGAAGAATTTATAATAACAGCATTCCATGAATGAAATACAATGGTTTAATTAACTATTCAGCTTCTTGGTGTAGTTAAAAGGAAGAAAGAATTATCAAAAATTTATATTAAAGTAGGATAATATCAGTGAAAATGAAAAAATTACTCAAGTTCTATCTGTTGTTCTGAGAAATACGATTCATGTGAAGCATTTAAGCAGCTGCCTTTGCAAGTTTATAGGCTAGGTTGCAAAATTGTCAGTGCATCTCACAAGCAGGTTAGCAACTGTTATGTTATCTTGCTACTGAGCATTAATGTTGGACCTGTGTCTTGATTTAGTCTGACAATTTTAATAGCAACATAGATTTTATCTTGTCATGCCTCTTGGTGGGAATATAATACTGGCTTACAGAAAGTAAGTCTCAAAGAAAGTGACTAATGATATAAGAACAGCACCGATTAATGTCTTCATGTTTTTATCCTAGTATACTGCTGAGCTTGTTGCGTACGTGTTAATGAGATGCTGACTGACAAAATTCCAGCTTAAAAATGTTACTTGGTTGAACAAGCAAACTCTTTTCTAACTGGCAAGTACAAAGCTCTTATAAGCAAAAGACACCACGACTACAGGAAAGAATGGTTTTTAGATTAAAGTTGAAATGGGAAATCATACAGAATCAAATATACAACCAAGTGCAGCTAGAACAGCCTGAGGAATAATTCATGCATGTTCACCTCTCTATTTCTGAAAGTTCTAGGTGATTACTTTCAAGTCAGCTTTGCAGCCTATAATCACAAACTCTGTAGTAATACAGCAATGACTGATTTTCCTCTCTGCAGACCTTTTTGTGAATAGTTTCCAAACTCAAGTTAGTGTGCAAATTTTTTTTTTAATTTTGATTATGAATGAGAAAGTACTAGATTTTTAAGGAAGCCTTGAGACTTTTGCAGCTATTGTTTTCAAGTTGTAATGACATTTTTACTGGAGAAAATAGATTTAAAGGTATCTCATATCGTTCTAGCAAAGATTACACTTAGAATAAACCAGAGAACATAAAAGCACATCGTCATAAACAAGCATTATAATAAAAGGCTGAAATAGACCATATAATGTACAATGCATAATTTTTCATTGTATTGTGTTTCAATCAGCTGTCTCTATTTAATCTCCATGCAGAAAAAACATTAGGGGGAACACATCAATCTTTTAAATCAAAAAATGATTATCCAGTGGTAAAAACAGGTCTTTGGCATTTGCAGCATAATATATTAGAAAATGAACTGAAGATTTTGGAAGTGATTTTTTTTTTTTTTTTTTTTTTTTTTAATACTTCAATCAGGAACTCTTGGAAGCAGAATCACATCTATGGAGAGAAAATCCAACATGATTTTTTTTAATGAAGTTTGTGAAAGGCTCAGAGTTGCTATGTTTTGCACTCACTAATTGAACAAGAAAAGAATGCACTATTCAGGTAAAGCTAAGTATTACATACAGGCTTGAAGAGTGTAATGCAAATAAGAGTGGTATACTGAAACGTTGCTACTGTCAGCATCATGTAGGAGCAGGTGATACTAACCTCAGCATGAAATGAGGAAAAGATGTCTCATTAGCAATATATCTGCTCAACAGATAAAGTAGCTTAGTAATGAGGAAAGAGATTCAGTTTGATGAAGATTCACCATGAGAAGCAAAGTATCCTGTCTCTTGTCCCAGACTTTATGTCCCATAATACACAATAAAATGAGTATAGCAGATAAAAATATATAGTGCATACACTTAGTGTCTCTACAAGGGAATAAAGGACCACTTAGAAGTTTTGGAAATGTCCATGGCAAGGAAGTTGCTGAAGTGCTTTCCTTCTCACTGCTGTTCATTGATAAGCAAGTAAATGAAAAACAGTTACGACCTTAGTTCTCACCTTGTATTTCTTATGGTTTTTGTGTTCAGTTACGACTACTGTTAGAAAATGAATACTAGCTTGTATGGATCCTTCATCTGAATTACTATAACCATGATTGTGTTCTCATGCCCTCTTCACTTATCTGTGTTGACTCAGCTCTGGCAGATTCTGTAGGGACTTTACACATATCTTTATGAAAGCTGTGCACCTCTTCACAAACAGGTTCACCTATGTTACTGGAAAGACTAAAGACAATGTCTTCAATGTTTTAGACTTGAGTGTATATGTAAAATTTATGTAGGGATTCACAAGTCGCTGTTTATCCTCTATCATGTCCTTGAGTAGCATTGTTTAGACTTGGATTTCTGTCTGATTATTATTTTTATTCTTGTCTGAAGAAAAACAGATCTGCTGAATAGAGATTATCTGTGAGACATGAAGAGCACATTAAGTTTTCTGTGGTACACGATTTTTCTTAGGCACACTTCTAAGTGTGACCAGTGTGGCATTTAGCTGTACGTAAAATCTGAGAGGTAAACTCCTAAATATGGCTTCAGTTTTGTTTTTTTCCTATGAAAATTTTTGTACAGGGTGACGTTGCTTCAAGTGGGAGATTTTCTGGATTGGTGGGCTAATGGACAGCAATGTGCCAAATAACGTGGACCAGGCATTTTTATCTTCATTGTAAGAAAGCTTGCAGCAGGCAACCTTATACCCATGCAACAGAATAAGAGCGCAAAATATCCTTGTGTCTGACTGGACATGAATAATACCAGAAACAAAAAATTCATTAGCTTGCACATGTTTTTCCAAAGAAAATCTGATTTAAGAATTCACTCTTGAACAGCAAAAAAATTGCTAATTTGAGAAGTATATGTAAAAACCAAGGCTTTTCAGAAGTAGATTTCAAATATGAGTTGTAGTCAATCCACAAGATAGCTGAAAGGATAATTAGGTTCCCCCCTTGTTCAGTTACGTACCGTATGCATCACTTCTTGTTATGTTTGGCACTAGAATGACTTTATTTGGGCAGCAAGGGTAATGATGCTCCAGTCTTCCCAGCCTATGGACATTACACCAGGGGGAAGCCAACTTCTTTCTCCCATAGGTGCAACAGATTTTCTCAGGAATGACATCTGACAAACATTTACGAAAAAGGCATTGTATCACTGCATCTATTGGAGCTCCTGGAATGAACATGGGCATAACTCATCTAGTTACCCAGTCATTATGCTCAGAGCATAATTTCAGCCTGTGGCATGAAAGAAGATGATGCTCCTTGGGCAGCTGCCAGTGTTATATTCTTTGAGAGATGGCACTCTCGTGCACTGCAGATCCCCTGGCTAAGAGCCAGCTTTAACAGCAAGGTACGGATGTCCATTCACTGTTCTGGTGGAGTGTCTCAGAGCAGCTTGCTAGTGCACCAGCTGTACAGAATGGTTTAAGTAATTTTTCTCAAAGTTTCAAACTCCCAGTGCTTTTGGTAGCAGTCAGTCCCCAAGATGTTGCCACGGGTCTGATGTTTTCAGCTTGTGATGGGAAATATTCCATCAGTTGCACAGTTCCTTTTTCTTCTTTTCTGAGAATCTGGACAGGATCAAGGTTTAAATTATTTATTTTCAGAAACACTGGCCATATGAAGTCTCTCTACTGGAAGGTATTATCAAGAAATGTGTATGCAAGTAAGGTGCATTGTTTTTTCCCTATGTAAGACTGTTGCTGACAAGTTCCTGAAGCAAATATCAAGAATTAGAAATAGTAATGGAAAATTTATTCTGTGAGTCATTCTTATACTGAAGATTGTTTGTTGAAACTTGAAGAGGTGGATCCTTTACGTAGCACATCACATTTTTTCTAAGCAGTAGAATGAACAAGTAAAAATAATCAGCTCTGCTGCCACATGATACGAGTCTTTTGATAAGAGGTGTTCTTAGCTGGCTGCTCAGACTTGTTCCCAAGTGGCAAGACCACAGATCAAAAATGTTATGCAGAAAATGAATTAGGAAGCCCTTAGGACCAGAGTAAATACTGTCTCACTAGAAAGTGAATACTAATAGGTACCTATCAGCTTTAATTACTTTGAGTTTAACACTGTTATCCATATTAACAAGCTTCCCTGGCATTTCTTAGCAACAGGTATATTTATTAAATAAATGATATAGTAAAAACTATTTCCTAATGATACCTATCAGAAAATTTAAGCTACAAAAAAGCATAAAAATTTCTGCTGTATCTCACATAGACAGGAATTTATGAACAGTTCTGATAAGTCTGAATCAGCAAGCACCCTTTTCTTTCTTGAATATGATACTTAGATGGTTTTTCAATGAGGGAAAATGTCTTTTGCGCAGAGCATATTCTCATGTTAGTTCTCAGTCTGCCATTTGAAATTCATGTGGCCACTAATTAAAGATAATATATCAGAAAAACAGATATGAAAATGAACATATTGAAATCATACATGTTACCAAAAGAGAGGCAAAAGACAAAGTACAGAAATACTAGTTTGTATTAATTATTTGGTAAACTCCACAAATGAAATAGTTCAAAAACTCACTTGCTATCACAGGACTTGCTACATTTATAGTTGTGTAGTAAAGTATTTTTTCTGCTTTATCACATATTCTTAATTATCATTCTGGTCTGAGTTTTTGTAAATGCAATTGTAATCTCTAATGAAGATGGCACATTGAGGGAATGTTTCTGTTGGATGTAAAAGCAGTAAAGACTCCAATATTTTGATTTTATTTTATTTACTTAAATTCTGTCTCCTTCAAAAATGGTCAGGATGCTGTACCAATCAAAACTTAAGACAGGCAGGATTTTAGTGCTAAAATATATTTGAAGTGCTGTCACTAGGTACACAAAGTGATTTTATTTGTAATGAAATATTAGCTACACAAATAAAAACTCTCAGCAAATTGAACACTACACTGTAAATGTAAAGTTAAGTACTTGAGCTGATCAAAGGTGCCTTAAGTAAACTGTGGAGACAATCTAATGCTAAGCATCATTTGAACCAATTACATGTGTTTTGTTTCAAACCTCAGCATAAATAAAGCCTCATCTTTTGGTTTGATAACCTTTCTCTTTCTCAACAAAAGGTCATTTAAGGTTGCTGCTTTTCTCCAGATTGGTCCCGCTTGGAAGCAGAACAGACTTCAACTCTCATTTTTGGAGGTTATCTGAGACTGATGCAGGAAAGGGATGAAAAGTTCATTGTAACCTTTTCATCTCTTTGCATTGCCTTGAAGAGTGATATTTTGTCACTGTGCTCTGTAATTAGGACCTCCCTCACTTCACTAGTTCTGAGGCACCCTGATGGGATAGCAACAAACTGGACTACGTTTCCAAGGAAAGCTTACTCTCTGGTGGGTAATGTCTTAATTAAAAAATGAAGTCATTCCGGATCTTAAAACTTGGACACTTTTGATTTTGAATACAAAGAAGGATTCAAAAATAATTCCTTTCTTCTGTAGGAAAAATCTCCACAGACACAGGGAAAGTGTATTAATCTTTCTGGGAAAAGGCCCTTCAACACTGAAAGTTCCAGTTTGTTTAAGAACTATTATATAACTTCTACAGGTATTGTAGTAACTCTGAAAAATGCTGAAAAGTAGTGTTCTGCTTCTACAATTGCATTTTTGGAAACTACTGATTACAAGACACTAGAGAGCAAAGGGGGCAGTCAGCTTTAATCAAGGTGTTTGGTGTCAGAAACGGCCCTTTCTGGGTCATTAAAGAACGATTTTGCAAGAGAAATGGGAATAACAGTTTCCTGTTCTTTACCAAATCACATGTCAGAGTAAACTGTTCATGAGCATTACTGTTAGTCAGTGCTAGAAGGCGTTTATTTTTCTGGTTATATGATCAACAAAATGCAAACCTTGTGCCACAAAACGTGAAAACATTCTTTGGGAGTTCTTTGGGAAGCATTATGGCTTTTATTGTTTGCTTCACCCTTCAGGATGGAATATGTCCTTCAGGATGTATTATGCCAAGGATACTCATAAGGAAAGCTGATACAATAGTTACAGTCAGCTACAGACTTATAGAGACTTATAAGCTTATTTTTTAGCATAGTCTAAGTTCTATGGATGTAAAATAACATAATATTCAATAGAAAAGCATAATGTAAATAGAAGAAAATATCCAGTTAGGGGTATACTTTGAGAAAGCACTATACTCCAATCTCCAAAAAGGTTGGAGGGTTCTATGCAGAGTGAAGTAAAAGTTTATATACTGTATTCCTTAACCTATATCTGCTACTTGAAATAAAACTATAATGTACCTAAAATAGTTACGTACAAGTGCCCTAAAACACATACTGTATTAAATTACAAGTCTGTGTTAAGGAACACAAAAGCATCTGTCTAGATCTTGGTCTACTTTTAGACAGGACCTGATGTTGAAGGAGCTGACATGCTCTTTTCAATGGTAGTTGATGGATATTTACAGCTTGTGTCCTTGGCACATGTGCATAGTTTGTGCTCTTCATGAGTAGCAAGTAAGCTGTCATAGGCATTGGGCCTACTTTACGGTTTTTGGTTTTACTAGCACCTGCAAATTTGCAAGGGTGAGCTCAAAATTAATAATACATCATGTGGGATAGTGGAAGCAAGAGTAATTATCTAAATTAATTGTGGCAAGAATAGAGCAGAAATAATAAAAAACAAGCCAAACACCTGCAGTTTGGGAAATTGCTACTGATTGGAGAAAAGGTCACGGAGATTTTGAAACAAATACCGCTGCAATCCAGCTTGCCCCAGAAGATAAACATGATTTTTCAGCTGTGGAAATACAGCATTTACAGTTCTAGAAATTGATTCTGGGTTAACCTAAATGTGATTGATGTTTGGATGGATATTTCTTTCTTTTCTTAATGGTTCATCATCATTCAGCAGCCAGATTTTAGAACTTATTCTCTCATGATTTAATGGTATTGTATTATTTCTCAAGGCAATGTATTCTTTCTAAACAGGTAAGAGAAGGTAGAGGAGATAAAGGCATGTCAGTTGCAGTCATCTGAATAAGTGTGTCAGCTGAAATGGCTTAAGCTCCTGTGACAAAAAGGGCTGAAATTTGGTGTCATCAATATGACAGAATTCAACTCTTGAAATATGCTTCTATATTTCAGGTAAAAATAGCAGGAACAGAATGGTTTAGTAAGATATATCATATGGTCTTTGTGACCAGGATGTTTTAAGTACTAGTACTGGTTCAGTTTCTGATTATGACAAGAATTAAATTATTTTCCATCGTTTTTTTTTCAGTACAAATGAACAAGATACATGCAACTATGTAGCATATGTATAAAAGTAATTGCATTTCAGAAAAATACTTGTGAGAATATCAGTATCAACATAACTGAGTTGGTTAGCCCTCATGTTTAATGCATCTCCCAGCTAAACACAAGAGGATGGAAGGTAAAATAAACTAAGCAAAACATGGGAAAGACTGGAAACAAGTTTAGAAAGGCAGGTTATAGAATTAACTTTAGTATCTACTGATTGTGCACATGGAGACTGCTTCTGGATCTTCTGAAATAATTTAAGAAATCAAAGAATGATATGATCAGAGAGTCAAGGGTCACATATCAGGGAAGTGTTTGAATTTACCCAGTTACAGTTATCACAGCTCTGTTTAAAATTTAATGGATCCTCTTTAGGTCTTTATGAATGTGTTAAAATGTATGAATTAGACTGCTGCGATATTAGGCAGCAATTGCACTGATAACTGTGCTACTCATTATGGTTCTATTTTTGGTTGAACTTTTTGTAAGCAGTCAATTTTCTGTTTCAAAGACAGTTATATTAAACAATCATACAAGGGCTCTTACTAAAATGTGGGGACTGAGGAGCTCTTAAAATATTTAAATGGGGGAATGAAGTACCTCAAAATCAAAGCAATATAAAAGAAAAACTAATTATGAACTTTGTTTTACCACTGGTCTACCTGAAAATATGGTGTGCTGAAATAAAGTGTAAATGGAATGGCAGAAGGTTATATTGTTTCTGCTATGGGTTTTAAATGGCTCAGGCAGTTGGCCTTTTTGCTGAGGTTCAAAGGCTGTGAACCCAAGAGCTTATGTATCTTATGTGAAAACACAAGAGGAGAAAAGTTCCCTTTAGTTACAATAGTGAGGCAGAGTGACAGGTGCTCGTTCCCCCAAATCCTTCCTGAGATGAATGCCTGATTCAGTTTCCTACCAATGGGATTTTCTGAAGGGGAGCTGGGAGTCTCCAACAAAGCCCTATCACTAAGATAACAAAAGACAGTCCTCAGATGTGTTGAAATTGTTGCAAATATAAAACGTGGAAATAAGCTTTCTTGGTTTAAAAACCATGTCTCCGTATGAGACATACCAACCCCTAGGCTTTCAAAATCCTTTTGAATTCAATAAAAGAAGCTCTCACTGCCTCCAGAAATTGACTCTCAGCTGAAGATTTCCAAATTCTCACAGCAAAAGCCGCATTAGTATTTAATGAGGGTCCCTTGTAGACCCACCAAACCAACTGCACAAGCAAACTCTACATTTGTAGGCTTTTTACTCAGGCACTCTAGGGAAGAGACTGTACTTGACCAATAAATGATAAATAGCTGCAGAAACTAGTCCAGTCTAGGGAAACTGAAAAATATGTTCTAGCTGGGACTGTGACATCTACTATAAAGATGTGCTACTAAACTACCTTTGAGCATCTGGCTTTTCCCACAGTACAATTTGTTTGGGAATGTGATCTCTACAAACTGTTTCTTATTTCATGGCTGAAGAGCAGTAACTGAACATGTTCAGACAAATTTACCATGAAAGTATTGTATCCCTTTTATCTTTGGACAGAGGAAATTCTTCAGGCAAAGTTTCTTTTGATCAGTAAATGCCAACCCAGCAGTGCGCTGCTGGCAGTGATGAAGCTGTAGGTATCTGTCTGTTCTGAGTTGATAGAATGGCCTGAAACAAAAAAAATGCATGAAATTCATTCTTCAAATTCCTTGACAATGCCAGCCAGCGAGAAAATGATGGTGACAGTGAAACTAATTGTAGCAATAGGGTCCTCCTCCTACTTTAGGACAGGTGGGAGGAGTGCTCATAGCATACAGGCTGTGGGATAGTCAAAGAAATATAGCAAGAATCCTGTTAATGAGAGGAAGAAAACTTTCTGCCACAGGGCACAGCTCACTTGCTTTTATCAGTTTTCTGAAATGACCTGAAGAGTAACAGCACTTCTGCCATCCAGCTAAGATTGTTGCTGTCAGAATAAAAATAACATGAAGCATATGTAAAAATCTAAATGGTAAGTGTTCATTCACATCTTTGTATATGGCAGTAACAGGAATACAGAATTCATAGTATTGGTTCAAAGAAATTTAGTTCCTCTTCTCCAAGCTCCACTCCAAAGAGTGATCATATTTGTGGCAAACTCTTTATCTTTCATGTATGATTATCCAAGGTAAATGACTTGATGTAGCTGCACAAGTTCTTTATTATTTCTGTGCTTACGTTAAATGAAAGGCATTAACAAGGTGGGATAACCTACTGATGAGTAGGGAAAATACTACATTAATGTATCTGGGTAATTCGTACGCTAAAACAGACTGGTTACTGTTTTCTCTGGTGCCAAGAGATTGCCAATACTGCTGAGACAATCTTACTGAAAATTTTATCCCTCTGAGTCTTCAAAATCAGAACTTAGTCACAGTTCTGAGTTTACAGTCTCTGAAAATTTAAAATGTTTAAAAATGTAAGGAAAAGAAGAGCAAGATATATACATATCATGCACTGTTAAATCATAGAATCATAGAATCGAAGAATCATAGAATCAGAATCGTAGAATCATAGAATGGCCTGGGTTGAAAACAACCACAATGATCATCTGGTTTCAAACATGCTGCTATGTGCAGGTCACCAACCACCAGACCAGGCTGCCCAGAGCCACATCCAGCCTGGCCTTGAATACCTCCAGGGATGGGGCATCCACAGCCTCCTTGGGCAACCTGTTCAGTGTGTCACCATGCTCT
This sequence comes from Centrocercus urophasianus, assembly GCF_019232065.1. Lineage (NCBI taxonomy): Eukaryota > Metazoa > Chordata > Aves > Galliformes > Phasianidae > Centrocercus > Centrocercus urophasianus. The sequence continues at coordinate 12,273,370 of NW_024884364.1, read as the reverse complement.
GAATGAAAAACTTCTTCCTATTATCCAACCTAAATCTCTCATCTTCATTTAAAACCATCCCCCCTTGTCCTATCACGATTCACTCATGTAAACAGTTGTTAATGATTTAACCTATATAAAAAAAGGATGTATAGTATATGCTGAATTTTGCTGGTAATGATTTGAGAAATGATTTCTAATAAAGAAGAAAAATCATAATGGTCTTCTGAACAACATTTTCCAGGATAAAACAGAAAAATGCTGCCGAACCTTGTAGAATGATAAAGATGATATTTCCTATCTGGAGGAGTAGAACTGACAATATCACTAGAAAACAGATGTTTCAGAGGACTGGTGGCTGAGCTGGGTAGAAAAGTCTTTTCTTGAACACAAAATTGCATCCAGTGAATAACTGTTCATCTGCCTTTTTCAGTATCGTATACCTGTTTCTTGTGTATCCGTAGCTAAAGCTGAAGTATGAAAATCCTAGACATAAAAAACGGCAACAATCAGCTGTACAACAAACTGATTTTGCAGATAAAAATCTGAGTTCTGAACAGATGGTGTAATGTGCTGTTATCCATATTAACATTGGCTGTCAGAAATGTATCAAAATCTGATACCCCAAAAAATGGAATAAGCAATGGGCATACTGCCATTCAACTGCTAAGAGATGGCACGGATATTAATTATACTGCAGAAAAAACCAGACCACTTAATAGCAAAAAGACACTAGCTCTTTTCAGGATGAGCCACAGAACTACCTCAGACGTGTTCTGACTTAGAATTGCGTGTGAAATACTGTTCTTCTGTCCTGGAGCTAGTGAAAACATTCTTTGCAGCATGCAATGGAAAGGACTGTGTTCCTCCAGTGGATGCAGTTGAAACTTGCAGCAGAATTGAGTACTGGACAACACAGTGCTCTCAATCATTATCTCACACTGGCTGGGCATTTTAAAATATGATTTGTGCCGCTCCATTTTTTTTTTTTTTTTTCCTCAGTTCTCCTTCATTTTTATTTCTGTATCATATGATATCTGATAAATATTTTAGTTTGATCAATGGAACACCATATGCACATTATTTTAGGATCTAAAGACCATCTGAGATAGGAAATCACACTCAGATAACAGAGTTGTCACAGTTCAGATGCCTTTGTGAAACTAGACAAAGTTTCCTTTGGTTAACATCCTGTGTGCTATAAATATAAAACCTGAAAAACTGAATTTATACTGACAGTGAACAGAGACTAATAAAGAGCTTTATATTTATCTGGACTTCTCTTTCAGGTTGTCAGAGCCACCATGGCCTATTTTCATGGACCTTGGCAAAGCCTGCTTTTTTGCTGCTGAGATATCTATAGCTGCAGACAAATACTACATGGCGCTTTCATTTGTGATTCTATTTCCATTTCAGAATCACATGGAGAGCACTTGATCACTACTTTTATGATTTTCTTGTACTGTCATAGCCTGAAATCATACTTAATGTCTATAATGCTAGATATTACACAGTTCCTCTTACCTCATGAACATGTCCTATATGCACATAACTACGTATTACAGACACTCTCTTACTTCAACTAGCTAAATATATCATCTTTAATAGCAGAAAAATAGAGGGTGACACATCCCGTTCGCTAGATGGCTCTTGAATATTGATGATGAAAACACAGGTGGGAATGAAAGTTCCATCAAGTTATTGTAGGTAAAAAACAGATATGATTTTTGCATAGTAATTTACTTGAAAGTTCTTTCTGAAATCTGTGATAGAGAGTCACTCAATTTAGTAATTTCCAGCAGCCAAGAATGCAAAACTGAGAGATGCACACTGGTTCACAGATTTCCAAAAAGGAATTTCAGCTCAAGTTCAAAAGTTGAAAGAATGAGCCCTTGTCATTAATTTCATGAAAATGTACTTGTCTGCAGTAGGACTATAGGTTTTGAATTTTGTGATTTTAAATATTATACTTCAATATAGAAGGGACGCTGAATGAAGCACCCAGGCAATAACTTCACTCTGAGTTGCCAATAGCATCATGAAGCTGTGTCCCATGTTTAGTCTGGGGCAGAGGATAGACTGAGGATTTCAAAGTAGACAAATCTATTGTTGATTGCTTACAGCAAAAGTGTTTGTGCAGGCTCAGATCAGATAGAATAAAGCAGTGCACTGAGTTTATTTGCTAAACAACCACTTTGTTGGAATTTAATACCATAGCTTTTGATCAAAACAGTTAATATAATGACTGAATTTGATCACTGAGTTATGGATAGTTTCTTAGAACAATGAAATAAATATCATCATTCCTTAAGCATCAGTCTGGAGTCTGGGAGGCAGAACTGAAATGAGCAGCCTGAAATTACATTACTTTTATGCTACCACAGGGAAAATGTCTTTACATGATATGCATCCTTGGTAAAAGAGTAGAAGCAAGTTACTACATTTAAGAAATCACAACAAAAATTTCTGAAGAATCATAGCACCTTAAAATAAGGATAAGAGCTGGTTAATCCAAACAAAACTGAAGGAGAGTTTTTAAAAAGTAATTTCCAAAAGAGGTTTCTGTGATTGAGTGTCCATGTACAAAACTGATGAAGCAAAATACATTTCATCCAAGAAAGAAAAAGGAGGCAACTGCTGTGTCTTCATTTACACCTTTTGTGTTTATGCTCCAAGTCCTGTGACTACCTGTGTTGTGCCAAATTGTGAATGATTTCTGTCTGAGGATGATTCGTTACAAAAGGTTGGAATACTACAAGAATATAAATTTCTGCTGGCATTGCCAGGACGCAAAAGGAAAAGAATACGTTAACTAGAGCGCAGTTGGAATGTGCTAAACGAGAATGGAGCTGTGCATGATTGTTCTGTCAGGAGGAACCTCCTTGTGATTATAAGATAACTTTAAGGATAACCTCACACACTGTGCTGTCAAGTCTGAAGGAAACATAAGAACACATTTTTCTATTTGATGGACCATGGTGGGAATGAGAAATGAAAATGAAGAGTGAAATTAGATTCAATCATCAGTACTTTGGAGATAATGAAGTAAATATTGAAAGCGTGCTAGCACTCCCTTGAAAAAAGGTGTGTTCAGTAATTCAGACCATCATTTGTATTACACGAAGTATCTCCACTTATGTGATTCTACCTTCCTTTTCTCTGACATGCTCATTCATGCTTATAGTACTTTGAGATGCAAACTCTTTTTGTAGTTTATATGCCCTTGCAAACATAACAGCAGCAAAATAATAAAGTAACAATTCAAACAACAGATAATACACAGGAGAAGCAAGTCTCATTTTTGAAAAATGAAAAGATGATATGATTATCAATTTTGTGAAAGTGACAATGCTTTTACTGATATGTAATGGCAAATTGGAATAGCATCAATATGTGACTTCCAACAAATATTCTGAACAGCTACTCAGTGAAATCTTTTTGTTTGTTTGTGTTTTTGTTGTTCTTGTGTGGCTTTATTTTTTTCAATCATTAGAAAGTTTGTTGAAAATATCCAGTCTGAAATGAAAATAATCTGCATCCCTGTGCAGTTTAATTGAAGATTATCTCTTCACCATTGCCCAAATCTATACAAAGTAAACATTTGCTTTACTGTATTTGTATTGTTGCACTGAGGATCCTTCCCTCCAGATAAGGACTTCTTTTAGCACTGACAAGCACTAAGAAAAAAAAAATTGTTCATGAGAATTAATATGTCTATGAATTCTGTTATTTTGCATACTATCTGCAGTTTTGTGTTTGTACTTGTAATATTAGATAACGGATGGCTGCTGGAAACTGGTTAAGACTTGGAAAGGATAACTGAGGAGTACTTTGTTTTCAGTAGATCAGATCACTTGCTTGGTGTTCAAAGCTGTGAAATAGGAAGTGATGACCTGTTTTTCTGCATTTACTCTCTGCTTTGTCAGTAGAAGTTGCTTCTGAGAAAGATGAACAAATCACAACCATCTTGTCGGACAGCATTCCAAAATACATGGTTATCCATCCTCCCTCAGGTCTTGCATGGTTTAAGTGATAACTTCAGTCAAACTATTTCAGTAGATGACCTATTTAAATGAATGTATAGCTGTGAGTGGGAAAAGGAAAATGTAAACTGACTGTTAACCCTAAGTGTGCTCATCTGAAGATTGGTTTCTTTATATTTTACCATACGCCACAGCTTACCTTGTATTCCAGTGGTTTCGTATTCATATCTCCGAGACTTCCTGACTGCTTCGCATCAACTGCAAAAGCAATTAAAAGGAAATAACTGAGCTTTGACAAGGGAAACAACAACCTTGAATTTGGAAGCTGAAGAAGGTGAGACTGAACTGACGGTGGAAACCAAGCAAGTAGTTTACTTCATTGTGGACAATAAAATAAAATAAATTCTCCAAATTCACTGAGATATTCAGATTATAATGAAAGCAAGTAGCTCAGCTTCTGGCAAGAAACTTGATAGTGTGTAGCAAAACTGGATGAAAAGTAGTGAAAGTCTTTTGCATTGTAGGGTAATAATGCTCATGTGAAATGCAATGTTAAATGAAATTTATCTTTCATTTCTAAAACACTAGACTCCAACAAATTTGTTTTGCAAAGAATAGATATTTCAAGGTTCAATGAGGAATATCTACCATTAGTATCTATTTCGAACTTATTGCCTTCTAATGATATTCATGAGACTACCAAAGTATAATCTTTTTCTATACAGTGCTGTGTCTATCAAGAAATTCATTAAGTTATGAAATTCTATTTCACTGCATTGTACCATACTTACTGCCATAGTAGCCATTAGCTAAAATTTTATTTTTATTTATTTTTAAGAAAAAGGAGGATTTACTGTGCAATCTAGTAATTACTGTACTGATCTAGTACTACCTGGACTATCTATGTTCTGTAACTAAGTAAAATGTGTTATTAGTATCTCAGAAATTTATTTTTCCGGAACAATTTTTGCAAAGGCCTTGACTACCACCTAGCTCTCTAAAAATGGGAGCAGATAAAAAAATCTTGCAGGAACAAATATTATTTTTTTTTTTTATGTGAACCAATGGTGAATTCGTTTTTAATGTTATTTATGGTACAGTACACTTAAGCAAGAAAGGGAAAAGCTGTAACAAGCAATTTTTAAGATCTCAGTTACGAGTGTTACAGAAAACTGCTTTAGATATAGAGATATTCAAAAAAAGATTCAGTTACTTTGAAGAATGTAGTAATTGAAGAACACCACTTAAGACAAAAAATATTTGTTCTTCAGGTGTTTTTTGTTTGTTTATTTGTTTACTTTTTTGTACCTTTTGGGCTCTGATTCAACAACAGATGATGTGTGATGAAAAGAACAATGTCAGTCCTTTGTCACCTTTGCATAAATCTCTTCATAAATTAAAAATAAAAATAAAAAATTGAGAATTTCTAGATTTAAATGATTTTATAAAAAGACATTACTATGTTGCCAGTGTAGACAACAGTATTGCAAGCTTCCCCTGGCAGTTGCAAAAGATCACTCTTTATAACTAGGATGTTTCTAAAACAGCATACCTAGTCAGTTCTCAGGTCCTTCATGCTGGAGCAACACAAGCATAACACTTACTCAAGAACACTTCTTAGCTTATGTTAATACCAGAGTCAAAGTTTGGCCAGTCTTGCTTGCTTTGAGCGTGGGCTATAAGCAGATGAAAATGTTTGTGATATTTTCCTTTTCAGCATGAGGAAATGTTGTCTGAAGCAGCCCTTCTTGTCTGTTCTAGAATCAGAAAGAAAATCTACCTAGAAAGCAAATGGATAGACAAATAGTTAATTTTCAGGATTGCTGCAAATCATGAGGTGAGATCCTAAGAGAGCAAAAAGCTATAGAACTAGTGAAACAAGGCATAGCACACAGGGGGAACCTCAGTCTCCTTCCCAGGCCAGTTCAGGTCTCAGAGACAAGTCATCTCACTTCAATCTCTGATCAACTTTAAAAAAGGAAAGAGTCTGTTTACATCATTAAGGATGATCTCTCTCAGTTGCAACTAGGAATGTATTAATGATCCTTTAGCTCAGGACTGTTCAGACAACTGGATGCACTTTTAGTAAGATGGTTTCTGTATGTGCAAGCCATAATCACATAAATACACCAGTGGGCAAGGGAAAAGCCATTGATGTCACCTATCTGGACTTCAGTACAGTCTTTGACACTGTCAAACATAACATCTTTCTCTCCAAATTGGAAAGATAGGAATTTGATGGCTTCACCATTTCAGAAACAGACGATTCTACCCAGCTACTAGTGGTCAAAGACTCAATGCCTAGATGGAGATCAGTGACCAGTAGTGTCCCTCTGTGATCTGTACCAGTGCTGATGCTCTTCAACATCTTCATCAATGACATCGACAGTGGAATCGAGTGCACCCTCAACCGTGGATGACACCAAGCCACGTGGTGCAGTTGACATGCCTGAGGGGCCAGATTGCCATCCAGACAGACCTAGACAAGTTCAAGAAGTGTGCCCAGGAGAACCTCATGAGGTTCAACAAAACCGAATTCAAGATCGTGCACCTGAGTCACAGGTTAATACAAACTGGGGCAGGAAAAGAATATGCACAGTCCTGCCAAAAAGACTTGGAAATACTAGTGGATGGCAAACTGGGCATGAGTCAGCAGTATGCCTCACAGACCAGAAAGTCAACCATATTCTGGGCTGCAACAAAAGCAGAGTGGCCAGCAGGTCAAGGGAAGTGATCCTACTCTTCTACTCTTCCCTGGTGAGGCCTCACCTGGAGTACTGTGTCCAAATGTGGAGTCCTCTGTACAGAAGAGACATAGGCCTGTTGGTTTGTGTCCAGAGGAGGGACAAAAAAAGTGATCCGAGGGATGGAACACATCCCTGTGAGGACAGGCTGAGAGAGTTGGGTCTGTTCAGCTGCAAGAGGGCTTTAGGGAAACCTGACAGCAAACTTTAAATATGTAAAGGGGGGCTATAAGATAGAAGGGGGAGTACTCTTAATCAGGGTCTGCTGAGATAGGAAAAGGGGAAATGGTTTCACACTAAAAGAGAGAAAATTTAGATTGGATAGAAGAAAAAAGTTTTTTACAATAAAGTTTGTGAAGCACTGGAAGAGATTGCTCAGAGAGGTACCCCATTCCTGGAGACGTTTCAGGTCAGGCTGAAACAGGCTCTGAGCATCCTGATCTATCTGTAGATGTCCCTGCTCATTGCAGAGGAGTTGGACTAGACAGTCCATTCCAACTCAAATGAATCCATGATTCTAAGTCCCTTGCATAGGCATAAGAAAGTAGGCACTCAATAGCAATGTAAATGACAAAAATAAGTAAATTTCCATTCTTGTGAGATAATAACATAATGAACAAACAAATAGGAATAAAAAATACAAGCTAAGGTGGAAAAGAAAATGATCTTACTTTGGATTGCTGTGGCTTTTCTTTTACTCATAGAAAAGCAGTAACTTTTGAAGAAGGAAAAAACTTCAGCTGCTGCTGACATTTCAAAGTTATTTGTCAGTAAGAAGATACTTGGAGGCTGATCTTTAACTACTCTGTAAGTAGCAAGTAATTTCCATTTGCAATATTTCAGCTTACTGAGTGTGCATTGATCTCATTTTTTATGACATGCTGCAAAATGATTAACCTCTACCTCACAGATACAAATATATAATGATACATAAAATGCTTAAAGGCAACACAGTTAAGGGAATATGTCCTGGAAATCTTAAACTGTGGCCTTTCTTATAGCTAAGAAAGCCTGCTATTCAACACATAACTTTTGCCTCACTAATACAATAAACTTAAAATTTCTTAAACATATAACTCCTTTATGGAAAATTATGGATGATAAACATCCACCCAAAACACTGACTAAGCAAACACAATGATTACAATAAACATATTGCAATCAAAAACTAGAAATTTCTTAGCAAAATCTTCTGTAAACCCAGGTACTGTCAATATCCATAGAAGGTTTATCAAGTGACAGTTAATTAACAGGTGAACTTGGCAAGTGTAAACAAAAGGGTTATAGCCGATGGGGCTGAAGTTCTCTGGTGGGGTTGCTACTAGTAGATATGATTGATCTGCTGTATTTTGAAAAATATGTATGGTCTCCCTATTTTGCAGTAAAACAAAACATGTTTGTATTGGGTGAAATAGTTTAATCCTGCTCTCTTCCAAGCAAAATAACAAGAATTGATAATTTGTCCATATCACTATATCTCTCCTGCATATTTGAACTGACACAGTTCACAGAACGTGATACATTTTGTCTACATTACAGGTGTTTCCAACTCCACAATAGGATGGGCATGTTACTCTATTATCTTAAGAGATAGTTCAGCACAGATAGAACAATCAAGTTGCCTACTACTGTCTTGGAAGGAAAATGATGGACTCAATTATGTTATCTTATTAATCTATATGCATGCATAAATTAATAGGTATTAAAAAATTACTTATTAAATGAACAGTTTGTATCTTTAGGTAAAAGTTTCAGACTACAGGATAATAACGCTTTTTTCAACCATTTGCTCTGCCATGCTGTGTTTGAACTACACTGAAGAAATGACTCATATATTTTGACATAATTCAGTCAGATTTTTTATTTTCAATTTTTTTTTGCTTAAAAACTGGATCAGTTTAATTCTGCTAAAATATTAATGGCTTTATGAGACCTGGATAATCTCTGTTCACAATATAGTTGAGGAATGAATGACTAGATAAACCTTGACGTCTGAAAACCTTAAAATCTCAAGTAACATTCAGAGAAGGAAAGCAGTAATTTCGTTGAATGAGCAGAAACATCAGATGTAATTTCAACAATAATTTTAGAACTAATCCTTAAGAAACTTTGTTCATTTATTGCATACAAAGAGCTAGATAGACTGTGCTTATGTAACTGTGTTCTTTGAACTGGGTCAGTTTCTTACCTTGATCAAATTACTGTACTTTTTAACTAATAAATTAGAAAAGGAAACACACTACTGGAATTAAAAGCAGTTATTGAGAAACATTTCAAACTTCTTATTCTTAAAAAATCTAAATCTGATACTTACAGCTACTATCATGTTTAAATTGTTGTGCAAACTGTCCTACTATCTGCATTTGATAGCTCCTATCACAGTAGGTAGACCATACTGCTTAAAAAAAGCATTTATAGCTTATGATTTGAGACATTTTAGATATCATGCATGGAATTTAATCTACATTTTGTCATTGAAATTTCACAGCCATAGAGAGCTGCACACAGTTTAAAGAGACATAATGAATAGGAGAGGAACAAATCTGGGCCCAAGCAAAGGACAGTCCTCAAAGATGAGGCGTGAAAGATGTGTATTTTTGGTTGGAACTATGGGGTGAAGTTTTACCATTTTGTGCACTTAATATTATGTAAAGTAATTAAATTGCAGCAGAAAACCTCTCTGCTGTACGTAACAAATGCTGATAAAAGGCACTTACTTTGAGTTTCTGTTGGCAGCGGTACACATGGTGGTATGAGGCTACCAGTGTCTATGTCTGCAGGATTCTGATGAAGCTTCTAGTAAACAATTATCACCCAAGAGACTAAAATTAAAGGTCAGTGAAGACTGCAGGTACAAGTCTAGACTACCATGGCAGAGACAGCTTTCAAAGACTTGCTTCTTACTGATACTTTTGATTTGTCTGGCAGAAGCATCACTTTCTCTCCCATTTTAATGGCACTGGGAAGTTTTGGCAGCAAGGACTGAAAACTGGAGACCAGGTGGGAGCGCACAAGTGCTGGGTGAGGGGTTACATCCACAAATTCAAGGACTACAGAGGTAGTCAGATCTGTTCTATCCCTTCTCATGACCTCTAACGTAACCCCACACTCCCCTCTCATGTGGCTTATTTTGGATATCGCAAATTACAGTCACTGAATTGTAATCAGTACTATTTCTGTAGCCTGAAAATCTAGAAATGAAAACGAATTTTAGGCTAATTCATTACTAGATTTTGTCTTTTTGATTTCCACTATTTTTACAAGATTTTTCCTCTATATATAGTAAGAGTGAATAAAAGAAGGAAAGCCAGGATTAATACATATAGAAACAGTGGTGATTTACTTTCAAGTAAAATCAGGTAGAAAAAAAATCTGCATCCTTACACTGCACTATAATAGGTGAGTTACTAAGAACTCGTGTATTTGAACTGTGGGATATTCCTCTTCACCCAGTGCTTTACTAACTCCTTTAATGCTATTTTAACTGTGAATACTTTAATATCTGTGTTAAGTGCACTGATAGACTTAATTGCCCTGACAAGCCTCATCTGGGATTACCATCCCACTCTGCTGGCCCAGGAGCACCATTTCAGCTCTGGTTTGGTAATCAGATGGTGGTTTGAGGTGGGCTGGGGTTGGTAGTGCTTTGGCACAGTGCAGAGACAGGCCTCTTTCTCTGGTGGAAATACCTGTGTTGCTGATGGCTTATTGTGCTATGGCTCTAGGCTCACATAAAGAGGAGAGGCATGTGGCTGTACTCACTGTTACACACTGTCTGTGTCTGGCTAATGTCTTGTGAGTTAGGCCATGGGAAAGACTAAAATACTATTTTCTCTTGAGACAAAGCGAGTCTTAGACTATCTGGTCTTCCTGGACTGGATGCTTAGATTTGCTGTGTGCTTAGCCTGCTGCGTGCATGTTGCTGTCTCTGTTAGAAAAGACTTTCTGAAATACCTCCAAAAGCAGCTTTAAAAACATGTTCACCTTCAAGTTATTCCTTCTGTAGTGGAACTGTGATGTAACAACCTCAAAACACAATCTTCACATCCACAAGAAGGAAGAGCTGTTTGGCAAAGGGTCCTCCAGAATTGCTAGGCTACAGCCTGAAGAAGTGGTTGAGCACCAGGTGAGAAGGTATGGTTAACTCAGGGAGCTCAGGTGCAAGCAATGAAGCTAAGTGACCAGAAGGGTCAGAGCCTTGATCCACCCCCTGCTCACCCTCACTTAAGGGTTGGCAGCAAGGAGAGCAGCATCTCTCTGGATGGAGATTGTACTCTTCTTGAACTATCACTGAATGTTGGAAAGGGTGAACTAATTTTTCTTCTTTGTTGACTACTATTGCTTTGTGGTGTTTACAGCCTGTTAGGAGGCACAGTTGTCGTCTCCTTTCACTCTCACTTGTGAGGAAGCGATTGTGAAACATTTGTTTCTCAGCCATTTGTAAGGTTGCTGAAGGGGAATGAGTATTTACATTTTAGTCTGACTGTTTTTGTCCTGTGGTCCCTTCTAGAAAAGTCTTCTGTTCAGCAAGATTTCTAATAATGACCTTAAGGAAGCCTTCAGTCCAATTCTGTATTCCTTTCTGAACAACTCTCTGGGAAGAGTACCACTACTTGATTTCCCTTTTAGAAACCTTTATTTTAAATGCTAAGAGATCTCTTCATTTTTCTGATTTTTTTTTTTTTTCTTATAGGATTTTACAAAGCTGAGCTGCAAAAGTAGAAATGGAATACTTGTGAGTACAATGTATTTTAATACTTAGGGCCTCAGTCACAAAACTAGATCTGCAGAGTTCTTTCAGGTATGTGATTTAGTTAGAGTATTAGCAGAAGTTCGGCTGCTTTTAGGTCTGGAGGGACTTTTGTGAACATACAGCTTTTTCAGGCTGAATATGCTGCCTAATCATGTGTTGCATAGTAGCATTGATCTGCAAAGTTTTGAAGTGAGCTTTTACTTGTGTGATGGATTGGGGGGAAAAAAAAAAAAAAGAAAACTGGATGGTCATTATAAGGGATATTTGAAGTGAATTCCGAAGGCTCTCTAGAAGAAAGTTGAAAATCCTTTTCCATTCTGCATACTGTAGGCATGCACGAGTGTTTAAAATAGCTGCTTCAAGCTTGTAGGAAAGTATATGCCATTCAAGAAATATTTCAGTTGCATACAACAACACTATGAAAATAACTTTTTTAGCTTATCTTCAGTCGTGAGTATTCTTATTAATTTAAGATATTACTTACTGATTAGTTATTTTTTCTGGGCAGCATGTTTCTATATAAGTCTTTGTTTTTTGTATGGCAAAAAAAAAAAAGCAGTCAGTTCATAGTGATCTTGTAGTATTCTCTACTAACTGCCTTAATATACAACAGTCATTATTCTATTTATAGACCATTTATAGATAGAAAATAGTGATAAGCTAATTTCAAACTGTTCTTTTTCAATTTAAGCTGGAAAAAATATTTCTATTTAATGTTTGTCAAGGTCTAAGTATGTTCCAAACCTTTACATGATAGCACTTACTTATATATTCAAACTCACAGGAATATCAATACAAATGTTGAGATGAACATATAGAATCAGTACAGTAGTTGTAAATTATGTCTACTTCATGAAAGTAAAAGCAGCCATGTGGAAAAATTGTTGAGGGTTAATAACATGTAACAGTTGCCTGTTTTTAAAGGTTAGTTTTAGAAACTTTAAACACCTTCTGATTACAAGCAGATATGTTCATTTCTCAGTGTTGGAGGTAACTGCTCAGTAACTTTTCTAGGAGATAAAAACTATGGCAGCTTCACCTCTGTTTAGGTCCGTCTGTGACTTCCTAGGCTACAAGCTGGAGAGTAAGTGATGTCATTTCAATTCAGCCAATCCTAAAATATTTTTTCTCAACCAAATTACTCATTAATGCAAATATCTCCTCTCTCAGTCCTTATTTGTGCCCCTCCCTCCCAGTTCCACCCACCTTAGGTTTCTGTATACCAAAACTTTCCCAGTCTATTATAAGAGAAATTCTAAATGCTGTAGAACTAGTACTAGTAGCTATTTTTACAGGTTCCCAGTAAGCAGTGACTGTGAAGAATAAGATCATTAACGTGCAACTGGCTGCACAATTGTTAATGATTGCAGGCTGCAAAATTACTTGCCTGTAGTTTTCTTAAATATTCTCTAAGAGTGTCAGAAAAGAAGTGTACTTTCTAAATCTGAATTTGATCAGTTATACTATCACAACAGAAATACAGTCTTTGAGAATTCATGTTCATGGGGAAAATTAGAATGCAGCTAAAAGCTTCTGCTAGTGTAGTACTGACCTGTGAATACTGAGAGAGTCATTCAAGTGTGCTGTGAAAGGAACAAACAAATAGAAAATTTTCTTCGAAATGGCAGTGGAGGATGTATCTTGGCTCCAAGTGAACTGTTTCTCCGTGCTATTTGGTTTCTTAGAACTTAAATTTTCCTCTTGCTTTTGGAGCCTCTGTATCAAAATTTCAAACTAAAATACTGCTAAAGCTTACGAATAGTTGTAACCACCTAATGCCAAGTGACAAAACAAAGATAATCATGCAACAGAGATATTTAACAGATTCATTTCTAAATGTTTACATGAGGATTGTTGTAGAAATATTAGACCTTTTCCTACCATTTAGAACTGATAGCATAGTACCTGAGGTTGTCAGCACGTTTGGTTAATGGATTTGGTAGCAGGTGGGAGAAAAGATTAAGGCTGAATCAGCTAGAACTGTGATGTTCTCCTAGAGAATCCATTATTAGCAGTGTGGAGTACACAACAGATTCATAACTCTTTTTTAGTCAAAATTCTCAACTAGTTGGCTTTCAGGTGTTCTCTCAGATTGTAAATGAACTTTGTTTGCATAGAAGTAGAAGGTCTTAAGAGGTTGATGCATCCATGTGTCAAAGTAGAAGGATATGCCCCAAGACTCAGTCTGTTGGATTAGAGGAGATGTGCAGGAACTTCTACTGTAGACTAGCTTTCCTTGTGCATAATTTATTACTTGGCTTCAGTAACAATGGATCTCACTGTGAGGGGTTTTTTTCTTATTCCCAGTAAATGTGCGCCGCTGATCTAATAGCAGTCTTTATATCACAAAAGAGAAGAAAAAGTGGTATTGAGTTTTCAGTATTAGAAAATCTGTTCTCCCTCTCATATCTTAACATAGTATTGCACCAAAATTCTATGCAAACTTTGATAAATGTGCAAGTGATGACATAAGTACATTGCATAGACACCTTACCTCATAAGCAATTGCTGATAGAGTCTTACAGTGGTGATCCTTGAGTAGGTCTGTTTCCTATCAAGAGCAGCTGTTATAGACAAAATTCAATACACCCCATATTAGTTGCGCAGTATAAGAAGGAGGAAGTTGAATTCAGATGTGCAGGTACCAAAGTGATGACACATTGGGTCCTTTTGTTTTGTGGCTTTCTGTTTTGCACACTAAATGTTTACCTAACAGTGAAGCTTTGAGTTACCACCCATTACTTTAATTTTTTGTTACTTAATTACTTGATACACACCCTAAGCACAAACTCGTGGCCCAGAATTTATTACTATCATATGAATTCAATGCACTGAAGGCTACTTGGATAATTTCCAGCTTGCATGTTCGCACCATGTGGCACTCTACTGAGAAGAACAGACAACATGTGATAGGTGTAGAATGAATGTAGTTCTTGAGAAGAGAAACTGAAAGCTTGACACAAAATCTTGCTACTTCAGGTGCATTTTCAAACCTTCTATCCTTCTAAGTGAACTGCTGAAAATAGTAACTTCTGATATTTGTCCAGTATAGTGGTGTTTGTATTTGAGTTAGATCCTATAAGCAAAGCAGGAAAGCACTGTAACAATGTTTTAGATCTACCTGGCGCTGTTGCAGTTCGCTGGGGTGGACTCTGTACCTCCAATAGAAGGAACTGGCTCAGCCTGCCCTGAGTCATAGAGAACAAGAGGGACTTGAATGTTTTCATGATAACCAGATAAACAGCATGGTGTTCTGAAATCCAATCCTGAGGTAGATGTTTGGAATGAATTAACTGTTGTCTTGCAGAACTGTTGTAACAAACTAAGCTATTCTGGTTGAAGGCCAGAAATCCAGCTGCCTATCAAGGGCTGTCTGCAGTTGCTGTCTTTTTTTTTTTTTTTTTTTTGTTTTTGTTTTTTTTTTTAATGCAGACACGAAATCTTATTTAGTAATTTTTTTTTTTAATAGATTTGGCCTAATAGCTTTTGATGTGGTTTCCTTTTTTTTTTTTTCCTCCACATAACCAATTAAAATAATTGTATGCTCGTTCATTTGATTTATTTATTTATTTATTTATTTATTTTTTGGTCAAGATGTTGATAATAGGATTAGTGTGTGTTACTGCTGGGTTTTAGTGAACTACCATAATTTTCTTCAGTTCAGTGCAGCCTGTAGCTTACACATCTAGTGACTAATTAGAGCAGTAGATTCAGTTTGTAGTGTGGGGTACAAAGTTGGACATGTTTGCTGTGAACAGACTGGTTATAGGAAAAATTCTAGACTGTTGTATAATGCTGGAAAATGAACTTGTACTATACTTCATGCTAGCTGCTGTTAACATGGATTAGTCTTTTCTTGAGCTCTTGAAACGCAATTAACTTATTCCTATATAATTTCTTTAGGACAGGATAATCTGGAACAGCTGGGAGGGAATACATTGATCCACTGGTTGGTTTTTACCAAGTGAACAGGACCAGATGGTACCATAGTATGACACTGTAAAATCTGCATAGTAAGCAGTATCATGCATAAACACTCATTAATTTCAGAGGGGGAAAAAATGAAGAAACACAGTTCTTCTGAATGTATTCCAGATCAAAATAACTACGGAATTGAGGATGTGTGGATGGGACTAAGAATGAAAGAATAAGGAAAATGAGTATATGTGGATATACACAATGGAGAGAAGTTCTGCAAAGAAAGCTCATCCACAGATGGAGGGATTTTCTGAAGAACTCACAATGTGTTGTTGTATCATGACTGATCAAATGTGGAGGGGGTTCAAGGTCAGCCAGAGAGTGCTCTGAAGAGAAAGGAGATAGCCCAAAGGAAGCAGTTGGAATTAAACATACAGAAATGGGTTCATTTCTGTTTTGAGAAGTCTTGGTTGTTACCATGTGTTCCTCAGAAATGTGATTACATTCTTAGTAAGAAAAGAAATGGAGTATTAGAGTTGATAGGAAGTGCATAAAGTTGGTTGTTACTTAAGTTGCTGAGCATGTTATTTGTCTAAGTCTTAAAAACTGTACAGTTTGAGCCTTCACTCCTCCCTCTTTCCAAATAATATAGATCTTGAAAAGGCACAAAGAAAAGTGGCTATCATGGTATGAAGTGGAAGCCAAAAATGTAATCAATTTAAAACATTGTTTACTTCCCTCGTGGAGTTTATGTCCATAGATGCAGGCAGGTGCTTTTTGATATGCCTTTACCCAGGCTTGAAAGTGGAAATGATTCCACCAGAGCTCCTTCAATGTACCTGTGTTTTTTTTATGTATGTATGCTCTACAAATAATGTTTTGGGCTTTTTATTTTGCTTAATAATTTATTGATAGTTGCTGTTGACAAGATACTTAATTTGACTCAATACAAAAGTTGCTAGGGCTTACAATGAGCAAGTGAGCTGCAGCTCATTTACTTGATTTAGATGACTAAACAGTGCTTGAATTTTCACAAAAGATATTTTTATTCTTTGTGCCAGCTGTCTGATAGCAGTGTGAAAACTCTTCAAATACTAACTTCTTGTTAATCTGGGCTTGACTAATGAGAAGGAAGCAGAGCAACATTCACATTTCTGTAATTTGAATGAGTCACTGTAGTTTGTTTGGTGCAGACTATACACGGGAGTCTTGCACTGGAAATGCAGATGTTGATGTTAAACTTCTTTGCTCTTGGATGGTTCCACAGTCATATAACACTGAATTTTTTTTTTTTTGACAGTTAAATTTTTGCTTTTTTTTTTTTTTTTTTACCCATGTCTTAGGCAGTACAGTCTGTAGCTAATCAAGACTACTGCAAATTGCTGAAAACTAAAAGTGTCAGGAAGTCTGATTTTTGAGATGTAAAAGCACAATTTGTAGATATTTGTATGGTTGGAGCAGTTAAATTTTCCTTTTCTTTCCTTTTACTAAATGAATAAAAACTGATACATGAAAATGCATTTACTTTACAGAATGTTGGTTCATAATGCTGGAATTCTAAATCTTGTGTGCATGATAGCGACTATAATTGATACAGGGCATGGAAGTTCTGTACTGTGATGCACTGTCTGAATTTATTCAGAGAGCAAATTGTAACTAGTATTTGAAAACAGTTTCTAGCTGGTAAAAGTTATACGAAATGTAAAATGGAGATTGAGCCCATTCTTGTTCCAGATGATTACAACCACTTGAAAGTTAACCTAGCCTTATACTCATGAATGTCCCTTTATGGCTTTTTAAAATATGAAATAATTCCATGCAGTAGGGGACTGACTGGAATGATACCCGTGAGCTAATAATGCACAGGCTGCTATCTGTCTTGTAATGCTGTCATGTTTTGTTGCTATGAGAGAGAAAGTAACAACTTGCTAATTTAAGTCTAATATTCAGATACCATTCTTATTTTGTTCTTAACATAGGTCCTTGACTAATCAGGCACAGTCGGATCATTTGACTTGGCTGAAATTTCCTTTAATTTACTTGCTGCTTATTATAGTTCTGTAATAGTATATATTTCCAACACTTGCCTTACAAATGTCTAGTCTATTATAATTCATAATTAATGTATTTTATCAAAATATTCAAAATCTTCTTAGACTTTCCACTGAAGGGAATGTAACAAGCAAAAACATACCCAGGGGGTGGAAAAAGATGTTATGTTCAAGATTATCATTCCGCTTGCTGTTGGAGTTCCATATCACTTATGGAAATTACTAGATCAAATAATGGTGTCAATATTGAGCCAAAGCTTTGAAAGTGACTTTTTAATAGTAACTGGTCTGTTTCTGTATTCAGCTCATTTGGTTGTATGTTGCTATTCAAATTGAGTGTAGCGTGACATAAAATAACATGGGTGTGGTCATTCCTGTTGTCTAGGTTCCTATCTCTATTCATGATGAGTGAGGAAATAACCTCCAGATATCCGATGGCCAGATAACTTCTTGTTTAGAGGATCTCACACCTCAGTTGGCTGTAATTAAGTAATTCTAAGTTTACTTATGAAACTAAATATTGTCCCTTAATTTGATCACCTTCAGATCAGTCCACATCTGAAGGAACACCTTACCAGTAATTAGGATGGCAATTAGAATAAAGCAGTTAATAATATGGTTCTGATTTCTTATCTGGACCAAACTGCATGTAGTCTTGTTTGTACCTTGAGAAAATTATAATCAAATAATAATAAACAGATACTTTTCTGGTGCAAGCCATTAGAAGATAAAGCATACAAGTGAATTAACTTGAATACGCTTACCTACTTGCCTTGCAAAGGCAATTAATATTTTAACTATTGTAATCAGGAATAGTTTTTACATACAGGGAAAGGTGGAGAGAGAAGTCTTCAGTGCTGTTGCAGATGACTAGAAGCCAAGCTACAAAGTAATGAGTAATTTTTATGTTCGTATGGAGCTGCATTGTCCATGTCCTCTTACCACTGGTTTAAGTATATATGCATTCTCCTGAGTTGTGAACAGCTGAATTAAATGTGTAACAAAGTGATAGAAGTAGGTTCTGAACTTGCTTGCTTTTATTCTTTATTTCTCCCCTCAATTGGGCGGTAATTTATGTAACGTTCAGTAGACATCTAGGTATTTAAAAGCTGATATATTATGAAGAGTGGTCAGGACTTTTAATCCTATTCTCTTTTTAAATAGGAGAGTAATCTAATAGTACTCAAAGCTTGCAGGAAGCTTACAGTCTCCCTCCCTTGTCCAATTCCCTGCCAGTTACTAGACCTCAGCCTATTGTTCTTTGGTCAGGAAGATCAATGCGGTAAATAGAGAAATAATCTGGGTTGGTCTTGTGATTTATTTTTCTTTTTGTGATCATGTTTGTGCAGAAATTATAACTCTATTTGAATAACTTTTGAAACGCAATTTGCTGCAGTGCTGTGAAGTCAGCTGCATTAGTACAGGGGAAGCAGCAATGGTATGGGGACGAGTGACTGGGGACAGAAAGGGGAAGAGCCCGCGCAAAAGGTCATTTTCATCTATGACCCTAAATGCTTGTATTGCCCACACAGTGTTTAGCTTTGTTTCCATGTCCTGTGACAGTACTGGTTAGTTTCATGCTGTCTCATCTTTACTTCAGTCTATCGATCAACAATGATTTGAAAGTATTTCACATTCTATGATCAGATGATTCCAGTATAGGTTAACAACTGCTTCTCTTTCTACAGACCTTTCAACTAAGATACAATTGTGTTTGCTTTACACAGGTGTCAGTCTGAGGCTGTCACTATGGTTACGTTACTACTACTATGTTAAAAAAAAAGTTGCAGTGAAGTACCATTGTACGTGAAGTAGCAGCACATACGTGCAAATAAACGTGTAGTAACGTGTGCATGTTATCTGTTAAGGATGATGCTTATGACAGAAATATGTGCTTTAGTGACAGAAATGGTACAAAGTATCTTGAAACCAGATAGGGAGATTGAAACAGCTGTCAAGTTATTTCTTAAAGTGCAGCCTTACCACTATGGAAGAAATGCAAGACACATGGTGGGACTACAGCCACTATTTATATACAGTCTCTCAGTCCCAAGAGAAATTTCTTTCCTTTATGAATATTGAGGCTTTAAAAATAAGCCAACATACTTTACAAGTTACATCTGTGTATTCTGTTGCAAATGCGTACTATCATTGTGTGGTAGATGTTAATCCTAGATTTTTGAAACTTGATTTCCTTCTCAGGCTGGAAACGTTTATTCACATCTGGAGATTACTAGAAAGGGGCATTGAAAGTTGTTTGGCAACTTGTAAACATAATTATTTCAATACTGGAAGCGTGTGCCCCTTCTACGAGAGTCTCATTAAAAGTACAGAACATGAGTCTTTGTGGAAATATCTTTTAAATCTTGGTGCAAAAGCTTGCAGTAAGCATGAATAGTATAGTTGATGTTTCTAAGCATATGAAGTAATATAAAATTGCTCCGCACTGGAAAAAAAAGAAAAAGAAGTTTAACTTGTCCAAGTTAAGACCAAGCGGTCAGAGAACATTAGTTAGATGCATTTTCCTGAAATAATACACTGTTTTAGGTATGCTTGTTAAATATTGTCTCCTTAAAAGATGAAGGTATCTCAGACATAGCAAGACCATTCAGAATCTTGTTTAAAAAGATGAATATGAATATGCTCAAGAGCAAAGAATGGAGCTGCTGGTGATTGTTTGGGCCATCCAATAGCATGGGACTCGTGTTTAGGACCTTTGTATCTGGAAAGGATTACAGAGTTAATTTATGGTCTGGAGTAAATTGTTCTTCAAATCTGTTAATTCCTATTGTAAACTTGATTGGAACTATCTATTAAAACACATCTATTTTAGAGTGCTTCTCCAAGAGCATCAAAGTGAACTTGTGCTTTCTATATTTCCATTCTGATACGTCTGCCAGCTCTTCAGGTGAGCCATCTAGGCTTCTTAAAAGGTTGCCATAGCATTTTATTGACGTATACTGTTATAATGACATAAACAGTTATTTATTTTCTCATTGTTAGCATTACAAGTCTAACACTTAAAACCTGGTCTCCTTGGTAACAAGTACTATAGGCAAATTGAGGACTCTGCATTCTGCTTAGAAAAAGGAGAAAACTCTCCAGTAAGTTTATTTTGTGCTATAAAGAAGTCATTCCCCAAACAAGAGCAATAATCTGTGCTCTTTGGTATTTTTGGCCATGGTTTTGAAGGACACGTCTGTGAATATCTCCTGATTTCTTTTTTCAGGAATGTAGTTTATCAGGAAGGCTTAGGAAAGCAGATACACATCTGCTAGTTTTAAATAAACTTTGAATAACTTCAAGTAAACCTCCTAGTTCTGTCAAGTTTCTGTGTTTGTTGTATCTACTGTGGTCTCTGAAGAGAGAAGGCTACAGGGTCACACCTGTTCCTTGAAAAAAAAACATATGATTTATGCTCAAGGGGCTTTGGGGTCACACTACAGAGATGCAAAATTCCCAAAGGAGAAAATAGATTCTTTCATCTGCAGGATCTAAACAGGTGTTGCCACCTTTTATGCCAGCTGCCAGATCTTGGCAGAAAACAGCGCTGATGAATAGCAGGGGAAAAAAAAACCCTGAAACCTAGCTTTTACTACTTGTCTTCCATTCTATGTATGATTCTATTCCTTGTGTATTGCAACAGAATGTTTCTTTCCTGTTTTTTTACTAATGCAATTCTGACACTTATTTGCTCTGAGCTAGTTAACTTCCTCTAAGTTGGAGGAAGGTGGGTTGAAAAATTCATGCATTTTTTTTAAATATGATGCTTAAATTAGATCTGGGAAATGTTGTTTCACATGGAATTGAGCTGCAAGACTTTACCTACCTTGTGTGTTTTGTTCAGTTATTTGGACTGTTTTTTAAATTCAAATGTACATTTCAATGGGAAAATCTGGCAGAGCTTAGAATTCTATGAAGTGGAGGGTTCTGAAATGTTTCGTTGTCTTAAGACATTCTTTACTCCAGAGAAACCGTTCCTTGAATCAGCTATTTGTCAGGAGATCTAAAGGAAGGTGTGTAGCAAAATATCTTGGAGGAATCAAGGATTCTTTATTATTGAACACTGAGACAGCACCAGCAGCTCAACTGAGAAATAAGCAGAAAAAGTATTTAATTTATATCTTGTCCACAGTATTTTTAAATGAAGGGAAAAATAACTTACTACTTTTTGTCGTCTGATAGGAATCTTTCAAACTTAATTTTATGGCTGATTTTTTTTCAAGTCAGTTATTGAAATGGATGTATAAACTTTTCAAACAGAATTAGAGAAACAGGTAATTCTTAGGTTACTATTAGATCACCTAAAACACATTTCTTAAGAAATACAACAGAAAGAAACTACTTTTAGTGTCGTAAGTAACTGAGATAGGATGATATTTGTCTATAGTCCAGGTTAGGTAAGTTCATGGATGACATGAAGTTGGGAGTGTTTATCTGCTGGAGGGTAGTTAGGCACTACAGAGAGACCTGGGTAGACTGGATTGATAGGCCAAGGTTAACTGCATGAGTTCCAATGAGACCAAGAACAGACTGACCAAGGCTGATGTCTGTATCAAGCTGCTTGGAGAATGGACTAAATGTCAGGTTGATTGTTGGAAAGGAATGTGTCTACCTAGATATGTGATGCAATGATGTGCACTGTGCATTTGATTGTTTCCCCTAGGCTTGTGAATATGGTTGCCTTTTTCTCTCTAAAACAAGAGAAAGAAAACAGTGTCACATGTAAGAGGCACAGAGTTAAATGATCACTTGGGTCAGTAATTTTCAGGCAATGTTAGTGTACGATGATAGTGAGTCCATGTTTTGTCTTATCAACACCAATGTATAATTTCCCCATGGCAAGCCCACTGGCAACACAGAATCACAGACTCCTTGAGGTTGGAAAATACTTCCAAGATCTTCCATTCCAACTATCCACCTACCAGCAATATTTTCCTGCTAAACCACAACCCATCTAAATATTCTTTGAACACCTCTAGGATGGTGTCTCAACCATCTCTCTGGGCAGCCCTTTCCTGAGTCTGACCACTCTTTCAGAGAAGAAATCTTTCCTAACATCCAACCTGAGTCTCTTCCACATGTGACTTGAGGCTATTCCCACTAGTTCTATTGCTAGATATGTGTGAGAAGGGGCCAACCCCCCTTCACTACAACCTCCTTTCAGGCAGCTGTAGAGAGCTGCAAGGTCTCCTCTGAGCCTCCTCTTCTCTAGAATGAGCCAATTCAGATCCCTCAATTGCTCCTCATGATTTTTGTGCACCAGACCCAAAACAGAAGGGTTCAGAACTGAACACAGCACTGGAGGTGCAGCCTCACCAGTGCTGGGTATGCAGTGAGGATGAGCAGAGTGTTGAATCGAGGTGAAGGAATTGAAAATTACTCTACCACTTTGTTCCTTTTGAAACTAGATGCTGTGTGTGATTTTTCTAGTTGTAATTAAGTCAATTTTGATTCTGTGAAACGCATTTTGAAGATTGTGGCAAAATTGTACTTGGGGAGAGGTAAATACTTTGAGCTAGCAATACAATGAAACTGTCCTGCATGACTCAAGAAACAAACATGTGTCTTTCCAAGAAATGAGTTGCCACTTTTGCATAGTATTTTCTGCATGAGCAGACTAACTTAATTATAGGTCTGCATTTGAAGGCAGTGCTAAAATACTATTAGATTCCATATATATTAGATTCCATATAGGTGGTGAAGTAAGACATCACTGGGTACTGCTTTTGTGACCTCAGTCAAGATGAAGTACTTAGATTATCCTTAAATACACCTAAATAAAAAAACTTATTGATGACAGCATAACTAGTCTGGGTGAGACAAGGAAAAAGACTTGTGCATATGTTTCGGTTTGATCTACCTCTGATATAGACAAAAAAAAAGTTTTGAGTCTATAACTAGTTACCCTACTGAAGTATTGAAAACATATCTGCAGTAGCATTTAAATTTGTATTCAGAACATGCAGTCAGAACTCTTCTGCCTCCACCTTTTTTCTAACTTTTTCTCAGGAATGATTCTGAGGAATATGAATTTAACATTATATGTTGTCCTTCTGCAACAATTCTTGTAAAAAGAAAACCTTTGAACTACTGTAGTTATGCAAACCTTAAACTTTCAGTGACATTGCAATGCTTCTACTTGTTGATGTTGCCACTTGAAATATAATCAAAAAAGGCAGTACTTGTAGCTATGGTACTAGTGTGCTAGTTATGGTTTTGAAAACTGTTCATGAAATCTCTCCAAAAAAGTCATTGTTCTCTCCTTGAAAAAATCTACTAATTCTCTTTCTCTCTGTTCCCCAAAATATGTATGTGTATTAAAATTACTACTGTTTGCCAAAGAATTGTTCCAGAATGAAAGATTCAACTTTTATTGCAGTTGAGTTAGAAGAGATTATCACGTGATACTGGGATGCTTCAGAAGTTTACGATCTGTTAACCAAGCTACAATTGCAGCGCTTGGAAACAATTCGTTGGTGCATGAATGGAAATGGATTTGCGTGCTGGTGTGGGAGGGGGGTGGAACATATTTGTAGAGGGAGATGGTATGATCATCTTATGGAGAAAATAGGCTTTGATCAATCAAAAAATTATTTTTGAGAAAGTGTCTAAGCACTAAGTCTGGAGATCATAAAAACATGGTGCTGTATGATTGGTTTCCAAACTTGTAAAACTTTAATACTAGCTGTTCCAAATCTTGACAAGACAAACATTTTTTTTCTAAATGTCATATCATTGTCTTGGTACATGGAGTTCAATTAATTACTAATATATGTGAACTGCTGTTATTTCAATCTCTAAGCCTCACCAAGCAGAGGACTGCAAAATGCAGCTTTATTTTTTTTACAGTAGATTTCTATATTTATAATTTTTGTTTGAAAAACAGTGTAAAATCATAAGGGTTTACTTCAGTCGACTTATATAATATTAAAAATCTTAAAGTTCAGTCACAGTACTGACTAGGAGTGGGCAAATGTTGCCATTTCATTTTTTAAAAAAATGATAACATAACACCTATTCTCAAGATGATATTTCATTTTTTTAGGTCTAGAGTTGTGACCTGAAAAACTCAATTTGCTCTGAAATGTTTCCTACCAAAGGAAGGTGAGAGTTACATGTTAATGAGTGACTCTCAGACTCTTACTGCCAGCTGACTACTTTTCAGTCACTTTTCAATTTTCAAAGAACGAGAACTAGCAACTATTTGTATCAGTCTAACATCGCAATGTGCTGGTCATTTAGCAAGCTTTAAACAAGCAAGAAAAAGAAATGGAAGTGTTAGAGTGCATATATACACACAACTGCATGCATGCATTTTTAAAGTAAGCAAGTCCCCTCTTACTCTGTATAATTGAATGCTTTTCCTCCTGCCTGTTTCTCCAAGAAATCTTGGAGGTTCATGTTTGTTGAGCTGGGTAAGAATTCAGGTGTCTTTAAACTTAGAAACTAGTTGGATTCACGTTCTTTCTCTAGTTGCTCCCATCTCTTTAATGTAGTAATTATTTAGTTTTCCTGAATGGTCTGACTGAAAATTCATTCAAACATTGTTCAGTATGAATTAAATATTTAGCTGATGCCTGCCACCAAGCTTCTAATAATTTTTTGCCTTCTCTATCGTTTTTTTTAGACTTGCATTAGAATTGGAACTGACCAAAGATTTAAAAGCTAAGTAAGAAAAAAAAAAAAAAATCCCATAATGTTAATTCTCTTATTAAAAATGTGTATATATAGAGAATGCCATGACAATGGCATAACTTGACCTGAACAACATGCTTCTCTGAAAAAGTCAGACTCCTAACTGTGTACTGACTGTGTTGAAGTGGGATAGAATTAATTGCTGAGGAATCAGAGGAAAATACTATAGGACTATTACTTAACAGTAAAATGTTATTGTGGAGGTTTGTATGCTACAATGAGGACTTTTTATGTTAGAATCCAGAGAAATCTGCTTTCCACATGTGCTTCAATAATGAGCCATTATAGTTTTTTCTATTGCTTGTAAGATGTCAGGCAGAATTTTTGGTGTCTTGAGTCTTTGAATTTCCTAGATATTTGTTCTAATCAGGTTCTTAGTTTCCATTACACAAAAACTTTTAATGCTTTGTGCAAAAAGGTTTGACCAATATATTCTTAGAGAAAGTTTTAGGAAAAACTAACAGGGAAGAGGTTTTGAACTGTTATATCACTTAATATTTTTGGAATGACAATAAGAAATTATGGTGGTTCTGGAAGAAAAGCTACTAATATGTAAAATTACATGAACCAAAACATGAATCTTCTTCTGACATGGAGTTCTTCTCCAACATAGAAAACAAACTTTTTAGCTGATTCCTCATTTTAAAAGTGACTGGTAATACTCAAGGCTAAATTTTATGCTATTCTCAATGTCCCTTAAGTACCATGTGATAGACAAGATTATTAGATTTTGAATTGATTAGCAGAATTTAGAAATGTAGTTCAACAATGAGAACTACTGCCTGAAAATCAATTTATATGTATTTTAAAAATGCTTTAATGTAAATATTAGTATAGCAGTGTGGTACCTTACATTGATAACAGGGTAAGAGTTTGTTGCTTCTTCTCTAAGTAATTATTGCGGAGTTCAAGAAATGAATGTTCATTTCAATGAGGAGAACTGTTTCTAGGTCTTCAGATAGTTCAGAGGCTGTGGACAGTAATAGTAACAGATGTCACTGTGATCCCTTACCAGTTGTACTTCATGCTCAACTGTGTAAGTGAGAAGAGGTTTCTGAGAACAAAATGCAGAGGAAACTCATTTTAAGGAAATAAAGCAGTGTAGAACCAGATTCAAAGGTCTCTTGTGTAGTACCTAGTCATAATGTATCATACAATGCTTAAGCTTTTAGGGACAAAAATCTCCCTGACAGTGTTATAGCATCCCTCATGCCATAAGTTTTAAAGGCAAAGGTACGTTTTGATAGCTAGAACTACCAACAAGCACATGAAAGTTGCATCATTACTCTTCTGACAAGAACTAACACTGCAATGGTGGGGCCAACAAATTACAAAAGATATACCTATTAGATTTCAGTTTATCATGAATGCTGTCCTTTTTTATTATTATTTTTAACAAAAAGCATATTGAACCTTTTTCTGCATAAGTGCCTGGGCATCTGTGTACATCCTTTCTAACTCTGAAAGCAGATGGATTACTGTTTTTGGTGACTTTTGGACAAGAAAGCTCTGTAACGGATTTTGGTTTTCTCTGATCTCAGTGTTTTACACAGTGGTGGAAAGAATTTATAGAAACATAAACAATTGGAATTCTCTTAATCATAAACGTTTCAATTTCGAAGCCTCAAGTGATGTAAATTATTATCATGTGTAGGAATAACTGCTACGTTTTTATCCTGTAAGTGAGAAATTATGTACCAACTGATGCTTTTCTGTTTTGAAGTGGACAGATGGTATGTTAAAACATCTTACTGTAACTGGGGTGTGGGGATTGTTTTTCTTGATGTTTTTTCTTCTTTGCAAAGTTGATGCTTTCTCTTTGCTATAGCTTTTCTGAAACTAGAGTGGAGGAGTGTTGGTGTTAGACTTCGTATCATTGTCAGCGGCTGCTTGTACGCTTTTGTCTATATAGCTGTAAAGGTGTATAAAGGCTTGCTTTAACAGAATGAAACGAATGCTATCTCAAAGGAAACATGAGATTTTTTTTCTACGTGGTGATATTTTACACTAATTATTAGTTTATTTTTTGCAATATGCCTAGAGACTGAGAATTATACAGTTCCTCTAAAACCATGGCATGCTGTGTTTATCATAAAGCTTCGTATTGTCTGGCTTTTAAGGGCATCTTCTCTCTGATTTCAGAAGACCATGGAGTAGTATGTATCAGTAGGTACTAGAAACCTATTGGATAGAAGAAAGCAATGTATTAACTTCAACTTTATTTTCTCTCCTGTTTGTTAGTGACTTTGAAAGTGTGCAAAGACGAATAGAGTCAAGGAAAGAATTGAAAGAGGATACTTCCTAAAACATGCTCGTGAGAATCCAAAATGGATCAATGGTCTGAGGCTTTCAAAATTAATTGAGGATATCTTAAGTGATAACGTCATAAGCATATAAATGTTACGATCTTAAGACAGTTCTTTTGACAGGTAGCAGAGGATTTAATTTTGCTGTAAATTGGGAGAATAATATGTCCAGCAGGACAGCTTGAAACTGCTTTGGTTCTGAGTTATTCAACCAGAAGGAGCTTAAGGAACATGAAGCAGTTTAGTTCCCCCCCCTATTGTTGGAGACTTTTTTTTTCGCGTCAATATACTGCATTGATCTATTCCCCAAAATTGTAGAGATGTATGAAAATGTCACATGAAATTGCCCATTTGGCTTACACATTTTCACAAGTTTGTGCTCTCCATAGTCATCTCTTGCTCTACAAGATACAAATATTATTTCTAACTTAAAGGTGCAAGACTTCAGAGCTGTCAAATAAGAAGTTCAGGAACTGTCAACCTAATATATTTTCAAAGGCTGTGAAGTCATTCTTGTCCATAGGTCCTGTAATGTCTGCCCCTCTGTTGGGGCACAACAGTATAGGAGATAGAAGGGTTGCTACAACAGAAAGGTTATTAACTAGGCTCAGGTGAGCTGTTCTGGCTTACAGAAACAATTAAAAAGCAACTCCCTGTTCACACTTTCCACAGTACAATCTGGAAAAATAACTAATACTGCTTGCTAGTACTGTTAATTCTTGACTATTTGCCAAATAAATAACAATATGCAGTGCTCAAACAGTTTTATCCAGTCTTGATTACACAGTTGTGAAAAGTTAACTGACTACATAAATAGCAACCAAGTGTTTTATCTCTTTCTTGTTGTTAAGTATAATTCTTTTGAAAGTTATAATAATTGGTCAGAGATGAATCACTGATCAACCAGGGTACAATACAAATTATGGAGTAACTCCTAGACAAGGGAGCTGCTTTTTTTCTCTAAGGTAACAGGTGTGTAATAGACTATGAAATCCTGGATGCAATGTATAGATGGGATATGGATTTCTGACACAAGGAATATGGGTACTATCAAAACTTGTTGAAATTGGTCTGGAGTCTCAAGATAGGAAGACTGCAAGTGATTGCCTTAAAAATGTGTGGTGTTAATCTCACTGAAATTGAAAAGTAAAAGTGGAGCAAAAAAGAATAGCTGTTCATGCTTGTACAAGTCTTAGGACTCTTGAAAGGCTCAGCTGTCTGTGTGTAGCCACTTTTTTAATTCAAATATACACCAATTGAAGCTATTATCTAGTTTGGGGTTTTCCCCTTCAGAGGACCTGACAAACTGCAACTGAATCTTTTGTTATTTGTGTCTTGGGCTTTTTGTGTATAGACTATTTGACCTTCTTCAGTTTAGGGATGTAGAATAATGAGTGTTAGTAAGTGACCTTATTGATTAGTCTTGAGGGCAAGCTTGAGGAAAAGACCAGAAGAAAAACAATACTGTTTGTTTTTGTGAAATGAAAGACTTCATTTCAAGTTGCTAATGATTTAGTTGAAACTGCTTGCTCACACTGTAGAACCTCACCTGATGTATGTTCCATGGAGTGACAAGGCACAGGCATTCATGTCTGAACAGATCCTGGTGTATTTAAAGGCTGACCTCAGCTTCTTTAAAAAACAGTGATTTCCAAGTAGCAAGGACAGTGCAGATCTGGCTGGAAGAAAATACATGCTGCAAGACTCTGAAAGCTGCAGTTCAAGGAGGCTGACAGGAGGTGTAATGCTCACAGGCACCAGAAACAGTGCAGTTTGAGTGCCAATTCTGCATTTTTATCTATTTCAAGCATAGGCTACTAGTTCTTGCCTGCCTTGTGTAGTGTACTTACTAGAGAAAGAAATATGAGCTATCATGAGCCAACAACATATGAAAATAAGGAAATGGGAGTAACTGTTGTGTCTGAAAAGCTCTGACTTAGTTTTAAAACAGCAGAAATACTTTGTGTTACAGTGCCTCAAAAAGAATCTTAGCTTTTGAAAAATCTAGCATTGTATTAGCCATGATTAATGCTTACTGGCAATTAGCAGTCACTTGTTTATCAAGATGTGGGAACAATGTAGTCCTATGACAGCTCTATGATATGTAGAGCAAATAAAAATAACTAATTCTTCTTTCAAGCCTTAAAAATAGATTTAATCGTTCAATTGTTAGGCAGAGGTAATTATATTGTTACTTAATTTAAAAACTGAAGGTGTCAGTTACATAGGCATCCACTGGAAATGCTTGGAGGCAGAACTGTCTAGAATTTAATGTAAAACAAGGTAGTAAGCTGGAATTGACTTAAATGCGTATCTGTGTTATTACACTGCTAAAAACTTTTTGAAATCCATATTATCATCAATTCTTTTTGGTTATGTGTACTTCATAAATAAGACATTAGGCAGCTAGATTTTGCTGTAGCTCAGGTGTGTAGAATGCTTCCTGTGAAATGCTGAGAAAATACTTAGACTTTGTGCAAAAGAAATGTTGATTTGAATGGTAACATAAGTTCTGAGGTGCTCTGGTTTGAGGAAGTTTACAAAGACAACGGAGAAAGGAGATGAAACTTGTGTAGGCGTAAGAGTGAGGAAGCTACAATACAGAAAGTCTTAAGTCAACATTCTAGAACTCCATGTATGAGAGAAAAAGGAAGGGATAGCCCAAAACTGATAACATCTGATAATATCTATTTACCATAAAAACCTTGATGTCAGCTTCTCAAAAACTATGATTATCCTTTTGATTCTTAATTAGTCAATAATAATAAAAACCAGACTCAACTATCTTTTTCAGTCAAGAATTTAAGGCCTCTCATCAGCAATATTTTTGTTTCGCCCTTAGTTCCACTCCAACAGTAGAGTCTTTACTGATGTAACTATGAAATGTTTAAAGGCTGCTGTCTGCTCATCACATTAAGAAAATATTTGAGTCTCTAGAGGGAAATATCTCCCTAGGTGAGACAAGTGAAATAATTTCTCTTACTGGAGGTAAAACTGAAATGAACATCTTCAGAATGATGTAAGATCAAAGCACATTTTAAGTTTTCCATTGTCTCTGCAGTGTTAAACCAAAAGGTATCCCAACACGACATGTTTATATTGAAATGAACTATCATGAAAAGCCAAATATTGTGAATGCCAATGAAAACTATAAGATAGTCATCCCTCTTGCACTCGATGAATAAAATAAAGATGTTTCATATGTTGTGGTACTTGCTTGATACTTTTTGCTATCTTCAAAAAAAAAAAAAAGCCAGTAAAGCTTTAGGGCAACTGTCTAAAAATCTGTATACTGACAATTCAAGAAGGAGATTAATTGCAGACAAATAGATAAAAATGCAAACAGTAATGTAATGAAAGATCCAAAATCTTTTGCTTTCACTAAATTTGAAGGAAGTTCAGGATCCATAGACCTTAGAAAAGTGAAAATTCCAATATTCTTCTGGCTTAAAACACCCCACCCATGAAGGGAGAAACAAAACAATAAAGAAGACCTGATATTTGCAAATAATTACTTTATCCAAGGCTGGGACAGCTAGCATGTCTAGTGCTGTCATCTGTCAAGTAAGACCATGAATTAGTCATTCTCATGTGTGGAAGATGAAGGGATAGGAGTAAGTGGTAGGAATAGTAAAATATAAGCATTGAGATTTATGTTGCTTATTACATGAAAGTTTCTAGAAGACAGGGTAGTTTCCTGCATTTCTTCATTATTTGTTCAACACTCAGAAGTATGAAATGAAATAACTTTGACATGTTTAACCATTATTAGTCTCACTTTTTTAACTTTAAAAATAATTAGAAAAACTTTTATATTCCATCTGAATAGTATAGTACTTAGGTCACTTGAAAGACTGGTACTTTGCAAGAAAAATAGTTCAAAAAAAGATAACCACCCCAACACTATAGGTAGTTAATATTCAAGTGGTTATTTTCAGGCTGCTTGATAGTCAGCCAGTGCAGTCTAAATCTTTGTGTTCAGATTAAGTCTAATTAAAACAAATAGAATGAAAACATCCATTAAAAACTCCCCAAAATAACCATTCTTTTAATATATGAAAAAACACATAAAAAGCTTGTCTTTATATAAACAGTGACTTTCAGTTAGTATAATTACACACACAGATCATGTAGTCACCTGCCAGCACTTCCTTGGCAAGTTGGGGAGCTGGTGAATGTTGCAACCATGCTTATACAGATAAATTTGATTGTTGTCAAACTTCGGTTCAATCGTCCTTCAGTCCAAAAATGCAATCAATTCTCTCAGCTTCAGCTTTAATTCAGGAATCTGGGTGAGAGCATACAATATGAAAATGTTTTTGGCTTTATTGGCTAATGCAGATTGGACTGAATGTACAGTTGCAAGTTTTTCTGAAACTACGTTGGTGGTTTGAATTAATAAAAATCATCAGATCATCTTACAAACACTCCTGGAGTATGGAATGACCTTGATAATAATTTAAACACAGGCATTTAATTAAGAAATATGAAAAACTGACTCTCAGAATTAAGTCTCTACTGGAGAGAAGTTACTTCAAAAATGCTTCACGTGTATGTTAATTGTATCCTGACTTTGAAGATTGAGCTTCCTGTAAGTAGCACTGCGTGGCACATGGGCATCCCTGTTCTTAAAGGAAGACATGAGAGAAAAAGAACTGTCAGCAAATAGAACATTGTACAGACCACAGAATCTTACAGAGCATTTTTATCCTTAAAGAGTATATTTAAACTTACTGGAGGGAAATTGTACAAATGCAAATACACTCCAACCCTGAAACTTACAACTTCTTTTTTTCCCCACTCTTGTTCTCTATGTGATGGTAAAGGTAGTACTAGTAATAAAGAACGGGTACATATTGAAAAAACATTGTGAGAGATTTATATTTCCTGGCTTAGATGTCTGATTTTACTTGGGATGTGAATGTTAAATTTACTTTGAATTTAAGATTGTCAGATTACAAAACAAAAGCAAATTGGAAAGTCTGATGTGGTCGAAAGGCAATTCATCATGTATCTTTCACTGGTGTCATGAAACAAGTGTTTAGTATTAGCAAGTGGTATACTTAACCCATTTTTTCTGCTTTTTTTTTTTTTCCTCCTAACTACATTCTGTTTGTATATATCCTTTATTTAGCTAAGTCATGGAAGAAAACTTTTTTGAAAAAAAATGTGAAAAATAGCAGGATGGGGACAGCTGCACAAAATTCATAGCTAGACAACTATGAAACAAAGGAGAAATGACAAATGCTCTACATGTGTTAGGTCCAAAAGGAAGACAAAAATTCAGTCACTTGATTTTTGAATAGTATGTTTGATTACCTGTTAAATATCTTTCATATCTCAGGAGCCCGAAATAAAACTTAATACCGGCACTACAGCCCAACATAATTATGTATTCCTATTTCCACATGAAATAGTCTAAGTGACTTTGTTATTTTTGCAATTGCTCATCTGCAATTATACTGCCTTTCAGAGTTTGAAATCAACTACATGCTATGAAATTTATGGAAGTTTTATTCTCTTGCATGAAGAAAAAGCATTGAACAAACTGAATTATACATCCCCTAACCTAATTTCTTTGCTGAAATTGACAATTATGAAGTTTCATGTGGCCTATTTTTTGCTTTATTAAAACCTAGCAGGTTATTCAGGTTGTTCCAAAAGTAATGCTTTCCAGTTTTTTTTCCCCATGGAAACTACAACAGATATAAAGAACAATAACAACACTATTTGATAGAGTAAATTCTCAGCCACAAAACGCTGTTTTTTAAGAAATCACCACCATTAACCTATTTGTGTGGATGACTGAGATGCTTATTTCATGGTGTGGCTGCTGTGAATGGCTATCCCAAGTGTAACTTGTCTTGTACCTCGCTGTTGCCAGTGCTGAAACACACCAGCCACTGCCTCACTGTGCTCACATCTGCTGTTTGGTCTCAACAGATATTCGGCAAGCACTGATGAATTTCAAGGGATGCCATTTTCTCTACATGGAGGAATTCAATGACACATCTTTGCTTCATACGAACTTCATTGTTGTATATGTTTTGTCAGACTGCCTCTTTGCTACAGCTGATTTGCTTTCTTATTTGTAAAGGAATTTAAATCTAAGTGCAGCAAAATGATGTAGAAATAAGCTAGTAACTTGGATGAGAGCATTCTCTTTTCTTGATTTGTCTAGTGGAAATTAAAGACATTAACTGCCTTTACTTTTCACTGAAAGTAGGCATGCAACTACTAAGCCACTTAGCAGTATTGGACAGGAAGAAGAAATTCAGTCCAGGCTTTGCTCCGCAAAATTAATATATTGTACCTGACATTCCTAGGATATGCTCACCTGTGTGAATCATTTCTTCAACCATTCCTACAGTTTACTCATTGGCCTAAGACTTTTAAAAAGTACAAAGTGACAGGAAATCATATCACTGTCATAAAAGTAAAAAGAGAATTTCTGTTTCTAGCAGGTAAACTTCAGATGCAGTTACGAAAGGTATTTGCAACACAAGTTGCTAATAACACGCAGAGGCATTTTGTGGCAAATTACTAAAAGACCTATTGTATATCTGTGCTGCAAAAGATATTCTCACACCAGTGATAAAGCATTTGTGGTGAACTAGAAATTGTTTGAATTAGTTGCCATTCCTAAACATGAGTAATAAAGCTGTATAATAACGATCAGTAAATAAAGATAATGAGTTTTCTTTTATTAAGCAAATCGTAGCAGCTGATTCTGTGCTTCTGCCTATCTTCTTAACTTTGACACTATTTCCACACTTCATTTGTACTAACGACTGTTAAAATAGAGGACAGTATCAAGATTAAGTATGGAGAGATAATGCACTTTTTAGTTGTGATAGGATCTGAATCTTAGATATCATTATTCCTTTGATACAGTTTGAAGTAGCATGTCTCGGTAAGCTTTGTTTACCCTGCACAGAATCCCTAAGTTTCATTCTGAAATGAACTGGGCCCTTCTGACAAACACTAAACCTGTTTGTAATGGGGAAGAAGAGAGGAAGCAATTTAGCCATTAAGCCTTCCAGAAAAAGATAAATGCTGCAAGAAATTAGAAATGAAGGCTAATCTGAGGTGTAAGAAGGAGTTTGAGCCTTTATCAGAAGGCTAAAAGATGAAGATGAAGTATCCCATCTATCACATGTATGTCTTTGAGATGGTTGAGAGTGTTGGCTCTTATTTTAACCCTGATGAAGAAGGTTTGTACAACTAAATAGTAATGAAGATCTTGCAGAGGTATATTACATATTGATGAATGCTAGATGAAGAAAAAAATGGGAGCACTTGAAGATATGTAGATTAGTTTCAGCTTATGGTAGTGAAATTATACAATGGACTCAATTAAGGTCAGCTTGCATTTACTCCATGGCATCAAAATTAAAAATAAACAAGTGAGGTTAGCAAAAGTGTAGCCATATGCAGTATTTGAAATATCAGCAATTTATAAGAAACAGCATTAAATAGCCTTGTAAACATCTCAGAATATATTGTGATTTAAAGCCTGGGTGACTTATATTTGCAACAGAGATGACTGTCCTTGCTATTGCTCTTGTTAACTACTAAGAGACAAGCAGTAACTGTGACAAATAAAAGCCTTTTAACATAGTTAACTTGTATTTTTCTGGTACTAGTTTGATAGAAGTACCTACAAATTTAACAAAACAGAGAATGAAACCTTCCATAGTGCTGACAGTTACAGTAAAAGTTTTTAACTATGAAACACTTCAAAATTATTTGGATGGATTTGTGATTTCCACAGATGTTTAATTTTGTCGTACTTCTAAGATAAAAGTGAATTTAACTTGAATGAAGTGATACTCTTGGTGAGTGAGAATACAAAATTTTCTAATAGTACACTTTCCAGTCAGACCTTAGCTATTTATTTAATTCTGGAGAAAAAGTACGCAGAGAAAACAGGTCGCTTTCCAACTAGTGAAAGTTTCTTACCTTCATGAACACATAATAAGCTCAGTGACAGAGGAGATATCTAGAAATAATTTGAAGGAGATATTGTGTGCTTTTAGGTGGAATCTTAGGGTTGGATAAATTGTAGTAAGAAACAGCTATCTTATGTGCATAGTATCTTCACTAGCTAAGTGCCATTCTTACAAGCAAGTCACTCCATTACTGTAAAAGATGCATGCTGAAAGCTTTTTTTTTTTTTTTTTTTTTTTTTTTTTTGTAATGAGTAATATTAACACATTTGAAAACCAATGCCAGATTCAGCATATATTGAACAGGTATTCAGCTGTAAGTATTGTACTGGATGTAAAGCTTCAAGACGACAATGTGATTATACTTGATTGGTCAGACAACCACTAAAACCATAGCAGCAAGGTCACAGAATGTTACAGCGGTCCAAGACAACAGGATCAGCAGTTTAATCCATTAGTGTTTACTAGAGTGCTGTAAGGTATTAGTGATTTTGCAGCTTGAACATTTATGATTAGAGACAGGAGCTGAATAGCATGTTTGTGGCCACATGAAACTAACAAAAACGTAATGCTATATTGACGCTGATCTGGATGAAAAGTCTGATGGAAAGTATCCATGAGAAATGAATGGCAGCCTGACCAGTAATTCTAACTCTAGTGTGCAGTATATTTTCAAAAGAAAGGCTAAAAGAGAAAGTAAGAAAAGCAACAATTGCATTATATATTTTAGCATATAATGTTATTAGTTCCTGTAAAAATTTTTACTCCAGAGAATACAAGTGTCATCAAGATGAATATCCTGTTAAGTTCTTCATTTTGCCTTAGAATTTTACTGTGTACATAATACTCCCTTCTATATTATGCCAAAATGTCTTTGGCAAGCTACAAATAGGAAGAAAAAAAAAAGCTAACTTTGTTTCAGAGGCTCTTAACTCTCAACCTATTCAGTATGACCTATTAGAAGAGTGCATACTGTCATTTTAGTCATTTTGCAACAAGTGATGGGCCAGAAGGGGGCTTGTGGAGACACTTCAAATACACCCATTCTAATGACATTAGTCTATTTTTTTATTTAATTGAAGAGAAGCGCAAGCCCTGCTAGTGCCACTGAGGGGACAACCTCTCACAGGGCTGATGTGGCTCCTGATCCTCATCAGTCCATCTTTTAGGGAGCCACTGGGCTCCCTGCTGCTGTCACCTGCTCCTCTATGTTGGGAGTTGCAGTGCTCCCAAATAGTGTGGGCCCTGGTGTGAGAATCACTCATGGAGACTCTGCAGGATCAGGGGCAGCCACAGTACTCCTCCTGGCTGAGAAGTGCCCTTGTCCCTTCCTTTGTCACAGCCAGAATACCAACTTAGCTCATCTAAAAACAGTTTTCAAAGTTTCAAAGAACATTAGAGATTTCCTCTCTCTTTATATGTGTATATGGATACACACACATGCACACACTTGCATTTTAAATGTGCCTGCAAAATGTTCACCTTGATGTTTACAGTGTTTCAGATAAATGACAGAAAAGGAAGCATTCTCTGCTATATTTTTCCTTTACTTCCCACCCTCCTTTTACAGGACTATTCATTAATGCACATAATTTTTACCTGATTACATTAGCTCTAATTGATCTTGAGATTGTTTCAAACCGTAAATGCTTCATCATTATACTGAAATTGTTCACCATTATCTAAGTTTTTGTCTTGCTTCAGGAGCAGTCAATGCTGGGGGGGAAAGAGGGGTAAGAAGTAATTCTTCCATTATTATTTTGGGAATATCTTTCTTCCTAGAATCAATGGTTTTCCCACATTCCTCAAGAGGGGCAGGAGCTGGAGCTAGGTGATCTTTAAAGGTCCTTTCCAACCAAATCGTTCTGTGATTGATTAAATGTCAGTGACATACCATGTAGTGAAATGCTTACTCCTGCTGCATTGAAGAACAGCAGAAAAGCAAGTGAGCTGGTTAATTGTAGCAGATCATTATCAGTACCATTGAAATGGTGGATCATTTGAGGTACTTAATAGCAGTAGTAGCTGCATGTAGGCATGCACTTGTAACAATTACCGTAACTTGTGCTTGCAACACTTTTGAAGGGGATAAAGGAGTAAGGAAATAAGAGCTCACAAGAAAAAAAAAAAAGCGTTAGCTGAAAGCATGGGCTAGGATAGTTCTGTACTTGCGTGCATTTTATAAATTCATAAGATTTCCTGCTCTATTAATGAAGCATGAAATGAACTGTGACTTCACATTCTAAGCAGGATGTATTAAGATACCTAGCAGCAGAATAAAGGTGAAATTCAAATCCTCTTGAGCAGGAGAATGATGATGATTTTCTCAGTAACCACTGGGTAACTTTACAGCGAGAAAAAACTGAACAGATCAGAAACCTAAAAGCAGTAACCAAAGTACAGTTCTAATTGTACTTTTTATTTCTAACAATAGAAATAAAACGAGTAACTCTGAATTTTCTCCAACTTCCAAAAATTCAGAAGATTGAAGCATTTTTCTACAGTTATGTTCAAACTGAATTAATGACTTGAGTGCTGGTTAAAGCCAGATACAGAAGCCTCAATGGGAAACTTCTCCAAAACATTTGCCCGTGTAAGATCTCAGCATTTGACCTTTAAGTCATGGTTTAGAATCTGAATGGCCAGATAGGAAAATCACATTGTACATTTCATAAGGACAGCATTGTGAAGTGTCAGATCTTTTAATGTGGCTTAGAATATTAAGATGTTAATGACAAATATATTTACTAGATAACGATGTCTGCATTGCATCTGTGCAAACACACTTTCAGACCAAAGAGTGACAAAGTGGTAGTCCTCACATTTCTACATGTGGACCTTGCAGAACACACTTAATCCTTAAGAAAAAGGATGAGGCAAAACTGCTATGTTATTAACTGAACTCATCTAGCTTGTCTTCGCTAAAAAAAAAAAGAACAAAAAACAAACAAACAAAAAAAACAACCAACAGCTGTTGAAACAAATCAGGAATGCATTATCTAGTTATTCTTTTGCCTTTTGAGTAGTGATGCTTACTGATAATTTCACATTTGAAGTGATACCATGATCATATCTAAAGGAAACAGGAAAAAAATATTATTACTATATAAAATCAGTGCAGTGAGAATTTCTTGTCTTTTTTAAGAACTAGCCACCTGAGAGAGCTGTACTTAAGCTTAATTTGTTGGCTTATTGCAATTAAGGAATTTCCATCCTTGGCAGTATTCAGTAGGTTATTTGGACACAGTACTGGTTAACTGGCTCTAGGTGGCCCTGCTTTAAGGAGAGGAAGGTTGGACTAGATGATTTCTAAATGCACCTTCCAACATCAACCATTCTGTAGTGGGATGAATATACTTACATAATCAAGCAGTTAAACAAGTATTTGTCCTCCTGAATGTTTCTAACTGAAAGTTCTCTCTGCTTGTCTCACTGCTTCCTGTAATCTGTTCATACTATCAACTAAGTTACAAAGGTTGCAAGATACATACGAGAGTAGAGTCACTACCTAAGTAAGACAAACCAAGAGCACTGCATGACTTTTGTCTTTCTGACAACAAGAAGCAATGGATCTTGACTATCTTTTACATGTCACCTAACTTGCTATGAAAAACATTCTGTGATTCTGATTTAAAACATTCACAATTAATCTTAGATGGTTACCTAGCAGTATAGACATAAAGAGTGAGAAAAGACAACATGATGAAAACATCATCTAGTAATAAGAAACAAATTTGCATGATGTACAGCAAAAGAATGCAATGAAAGCATCTTCTAATAGGACACAAGCACCACAGAGTTATAGCAGGTAACAAAGAAAAAATTAGCTCACCTCCTTTAGCAAGCACTCAAGAGGAGCATAACTGCTATCAAGAAAGGTACCGCTCCTTAGGCTGCTAAATCTTAATGAAGGTGGATTGAATGAAGGAGGAGGGGCAGATTGAGGCTCTGCCCCTTCTAATCACTCATCTGCATTGTGTGCACCTGAGATCCCTAGGTTAGCCATGACTTCTCACCTGATGGTCAAAGATTGGTTTAGGCTGTAACCTGGCAATTCTGTTGCACATGGCTGTAACAACAAAATCAGAATTGTGGAATTGTCCAGAAGTGTTCAAACAAAGGCTATGCTTTGCGTACTGGAGGTGCTCACTGAGCATGATAAACTTACCAGTTACTTGGGATACTGTATGTGTGTTTAGGAGGAGGACGGTGCTGAGTAGTTCAGTGGATAGTAAGTGAGTAACACTGATATTTTTCTAAAAATACGGATAGGAATTACCTAAACATCAGTATTCCTCTGCTTTGGTTGACTGTGCTTGTGCTTATGTGACGTGAAGTTATGCTTCTAGTATATCAAGATTTTCATTATGATTTCTGATGTTTTGTGAAAATGGAACCACTATATGTTGGCTACAGTGTTCCTCTTTGGGGAATGCTTCAAGTAGAAAAAAAACAAGTCAGCTTGTTTTAGAAGGTACTGAATGATCTCAGTGATGCTGCTTAGAGTAAAGCTTTTGATTTAATTTTCAAGAAGGTACACTACTAGGATGATGAAGCTCCTTTGGCACCCCTTTCCAAGCAAAAAACAATGACATACAGCTGTTTATTTACAGATCATATAAGCAATTATGGTGTGTTCCTCTTCTTCCTGGAAGGTAGGTGGTCTTCTGTGATGGTGTAGTTGCATCGATGGACACAGGAAGAACCGCTGATGTCATTTATCTGGATTTCAGTGAAGACTTTAACACCATCAAACACAACATACTTCTCTCCAGATTTGAACGATATGAACTTGATGGGTAGACTGTTAGATGGATGAGATGGGTTGCAAGATTGTACACAGAGAGAAACAGTCAGTGACTCAGTGTCTGGATAAAGATCAGTAGTAAGTGATGTCCTTCAAGGGTCTGTACTGACACTGATGCTCTTCAACATTTTCATCAATGTCGTTGACAGTGGGATTGATTGCATCCTCAGCAAGTTCATGTATGACATCAAGACGTGTGGTGCAGTCAACGCATATGAAGCACAAGATACCATCAAAGTGAAAGATTTTGAACCTGAGTTGTGGCAATTCCTGCTACTGTTACAAGCTGGGGAAGGAAAGGAATGTGCACAGCAATGCCAAAATAAACTGGAGAATTCTGATGAATGGCAAACTGGACATGAGCCAGAAATTTTGCTATGTAACCCAGAAGGTCAACCATATCCTGGGCTGCATTAAAAGCAGTATGGCCAGCAGGTCAAGGGAGATGTTCCTGTCCTTCACAGCCACTCTTTGCTGGTAAGGCCTCACCTGGAGTACAGCACCCAGACATGGAGCTCTCAGTAAAGGAGAGACATAGACCTGTTGGAGAATGTCCAGAGGAGAGCCACAAAAAATGACCAAAGGGATGGAACACCTCCCCTGTGAGGACTCTTCAGCCTGGAGAAGAGATGGCTCTAGAGAGACCTGATAGCAGCCTTTCAATATCTAAAGGGGGGTTCTGTAAGACAGAAGGGGTAAAGTGGGGTCTGTAAAACAGAAGGAGACAGATAGGTTAGAAGGGTCTGTTGTGACAGGAGATAGAGGAAGGGTTTAAAACTGAAAGAGGGGAGATTTAGATTGGATATAAGATAAAAATATTTTAAGACTGGTGAAGCACTGCAACAGATTGCTCAGAGGTGGTGGAGGCCCAGTCCCTAAGGACACTCGAGGTTTGGATGGAACTCTGAGCAACCTGATCTAATGTTAGGTGTTCCTGTTCATTGCAGGGGAGCTGGACAAGATGACCTTTAATGGTCCCTCCCAACTCAAACTATTCTATGAAAATAGAAGTGCTAAGTGATAGTTACAAAGTAGATTTAGTTGGTTGTGTACAATGCAACAAATAAGAAAGAAACAATTGGGGCTTCAGGGAAGTATAAAAAAAAATTTAGAATTATTTGCTAGACACCTAGAAAAATTGTTTTGTTAGTAAAATGGCTATTACCCTTTGTACAGGAGTCTGTCAATTACTTCTGAAAGCTAAATTATTTTCTTTCACATCTTTCTATTTTCATTTTAACCTCTGGTTATATTGAAGCAGAAATACTTGACAAATATTTACGTGTTTACTTAATGGTGAATTATGAAGGTACTCAACCTTCTGTATTTTGAGGTTTTCAGTGAATATCAATAGTTGATTTTCTGTGTTATTCTTATGCAACATGAGAATTTATTTTTTTGAAGTCTAAGTGTAATATGTAAGAGCTAGAAGTAATGCACCACTGTTTTTTGATTGATTTATGATGAGAGTGAATGAAGTAAGGGGTATTCAGTGAAAATGGAAGGTGATAACAGACTGTAAGAGAAAGCAAAATTCAAGATGTGTTATTTCTTTATTATTCCAAGGTACATCAAGGTCTCTGCAAGTTCCCTTTCTCTGTAAGTATAGTGCTACTTAATACAGAGTCAGTGGAAAGACAAAAAATCTTCCTTTAAATAACACTTTATTCTGGAAGTCTAAACTCTTAATGAAACTCAATGAGTAAATGGTTTATTGCCCGTCTGTTTAAATTCCTCCAATTACCAAAACGATGCCCTACATACTTTCCTATTTCATTTTGTACTAAAAATTCTTCTTCCTCTAAGATTTTTCTACAGCTTCATATTGGATTGAAAAGCAAACCATAGATTTATAGCTTCTAATAGGTAAGGCTTTATTTGTCTGACAGGTTTCTGGCATAAACCATGGTAGTAAAAATCATTGCACCTGAAAAGGAAGGAGAAAGGGCAGGGAGGAACAATCTTTGATGAAAACAGAGATGTGTCTACTGATGGACAGCTTAAATTGAATTGGTTGCTCTTTGTTACTTGTAGAACCTACATGCTTGTGTATGTGTACAAAAATATACATTGATGTGATACTAGTATGACTCTATTTTCGTTAGAATGGATAAAAACGTTATTTTAGATAAGTGAGTGATGGGATAGCAATTACACTCTTGCATCTCTGAATCTGACTGTCATTCAAGTTTATCTAAAGTTGGAAGTAGGAATTAAAAGGGTTTTTCAGATCTCATTGTGATTGTTGACCATTATCACTCATCTGTGATGGATGAGAAATAAAAGGAGTTTGAAGTATGTACCCATATCTTTGGGCAGATTTTGTGTAACAGGGATTAAATCCTGGCTTGTAAGTAATGGGAATCCACACCCTTCCTCGTTTAATAACTGCAAATTCTTCCTTTTCCTGTGATAAATGTGACAACGTGTCAAGTAAATGATGAAGTCCATTGGAACCATAGAACTGCATTTATTCATAAATATATTTGAATTAATTAATTAAACATTAATATCAGCTACTGTTCTCTCATTGGGATTCTTCACTGCATTTATCTTTTCAGTTTTATCTGACCCCACAAGCTTTTGTTTTCAGTCAACAGTAAGCTGGTGGCTACAGCTTCCCTCTGTAGTAGATAAAAAGATTTTTGAATTTTCTAAGCTCTCTGACCTTCAGATACCTATGGAAAAAGGTGTAGTGTGTTGTAAAATGGAGTAAATCAAAGTGTATTATCGTTTGAAACATTTTTTGTTTTGTTTCTGTTAGACTCTTTAAAACTGGTTTAGTGGATGTAAATGTAAAATGA
This sequence comes from Centrocercus urophasianus, assembly GCF_019232065.1. Taxonomy (NCBI): domain Eukaryota; kingdom Metazoa; phylum Chordata; class Aves; order Galliformes; family Phasianidae; genus Centrocercus; species Centrocercus urophasianus. The sequence goes on along the minus strand of NW_024884364.1, from coordinate 12,230,378 downwards.
AGGGGTTAAAAATAATGAACAAAAACTAATACTGGTATGTGGCTGAAAGGTAAATTTTTACGTTCAGACTGCGTGCATCTGAAATGTGATAGGTATTATGAAAGTGCCAGTGCAGCATTAACTTCAAGGATTACAGTGAGAATGACTAAAACATTTCTTTTAGAAATTTACTGACACAATGAAATTATCCAAATTAAATGACTGTTAAAAGAGTAAATTTATCAAAAGGATCAATTTATGAGCAGTCATCCTGCAGGTGACCAAGCAACCTGGCAAGCTACCTTATATTACACTATACAATAAAGACAAGCTAGAAATGAAATTATTTTTAGCTGAAGTGCGGATGCCTGATCAAGGTCCTTTTTGCTAGTTGCTAGCTATTCTTTTAAGAAAACTTGGCATTGGCTTTCTCTCATGAATGCCTCTAATTTAGTAGTGAAACACACCGGGCAAGACATCTTCATGTAATTTAATGGAATTAGCAGTGATTTGTAATAAGGAGGCATTTATCAGGCTCTATTCTTTCATGGCAAAGTTTCTCTGTGCATGTAGACTAAATTCAGCAAATTCAGCACTGCTTTTCGAATAGTACTGAATGATAAGGACTCCAGAAATACAGTCTCAAAACTGCATTCTCAAATGACAATGTTTCTGACTGGATATATTATCTTATTTTTGTGATGGATATCTCACTATCTTGGACAAGAAAAGCCTTGCTTGAGTAGAGAACCAAACTAATCAGATACTATGTTGGAGGGTTTGCCCATAATGAAACCTTTATGGACATCTTTACGATTATTTATACCAGTGCCAGCCCAGATTCACACCTCCTTAAAGTCCTATGATGAAATCTACTTTAAAGAATGCAGAACCACTTTTGTAAGTATTTTCAAGGCACTCTCTTAATTTAATGGCTGTAGTTTCGAAGTGATCATGAAATGATGAATAGGTGCCTCTGACATACCAAAACCTTCATAGTTTTGTTTGAAGATAGTTTACTTCAGAACAAACATTTCAAGACTTAATTAAGGTAATTCTTGAGTTGACTACATTAGGTTTTTTGATGTATTGGCTCTTTCTTTTCCTTTCTGTCTGAACTGGAAAATATTTAACTACGTCAGCATAATTGTTCTTTGTAATGCCTTTGCCAGCTGCAAAGTTTTCTTCTGTTGTTTGCAGCTTGAGTCAGAGAAGCACATGGCAGTAATTGCCACAGATTTTTTTTTTGCCGCATTTGGTCTTCTCTTCTTGCTTAAGGCAATTTAATCCATCAAGGAAGGGCTGGGACTTTTGGCATATCTTTTGACTCTATCTTTAGAAAACAGAAGTGGTTTTGTTTTGATGTGGATTTTTTTTTTTCTTGATTGGTTTCTTTTGAGGTGCATATATGTTTTGACTTGATTTTCTTTTTTTTTTATTATCTGAAGGAGGCCCATTTGATTTGGTTCTGTTTCCAAGCATGCTACCTGAAAAAAACACTCCAACTCTAGTTGCTGTTCTATGGAAGTAGTATTCAGTTAGTGAGCAGCTTTTCTTGCTTTTTCTTAATCTTTGTGCGTCTATAATACTAGAGGAGGAAAAAAAAGTTTGTTGTTTTTTTGTCTCACACTAAGCAACAGACTTTTATCTGCTGCAGTGACAAGAAAGGAAGCTGATGTACAGAGAAATGATTAAGTGTATACCTACATCTGGAAAGTAATTTTGTTCCAAGCAATAAGTGCTGGCAGTAGTTAAAGATGTAAATATATAAATAAATGCTATCTTCCCATAAGAAAAGTTGATAAGTCTATGGTTGATATACCACGTCAACAAAATGATAGAGTCTATGCAGCTTGTAGATGTGTGTGCAACAAACAAAAGTATGATTCTGCCCATTTTTTTTCCCAATTTAATTACTGATAGAGCAGTTGGCATTTTAAAGAAGGTGAGCAATTAAGAAAGAGGAGTAATTTACACTCACTGCAGAATTATTCATAGACTTACTGGCATTTTTGCTAAATTTTGCCTTAAATATCCTTAAATTTCATAGGCACTAATCTTAAATGGACAAAAAGACAAAATAAGATATTTAAGAATCCAGTGAATTACCTGACACAGGAAATACTGCAAGAAGAAAGAGCTACAAAGCCACGTAACTCTTTTGTGATGCTGCTTCCAGATGTTCAAGGTCTGTATGTTTCACATAGCATTTGAAAAACTTATTTTGATGGCCTAATGCTGTAGAGTAATCAAAAAAATCTTTGCTGTGCAAACTAAGACATTTTAATTTTAATTGCAACTGTAAAGAAAACCTCAGAAAGTGGCAAAACAGATTTCAAATATGGAAATGAGAATTTGTTGTTGCTGTTGTTTCTTCCATTTAATGGTCTTTCAAATATTAACATGGAAATTTTCATTTCAACTATTCCAAAAGTTCTTGCTGAGAAGAGAAATTGAGTTAGAACATGCAGCCTCTTAGCCTGCACTACTAAGGTTTGCTCCCTGCACGTTCTGTTTGTTGCTTGAAAGTTGTCACAGAGTGTGCTGTACTTGAGCTGCAGGCACGTTCACTTGAGCAGAAGACCAGTACATATATTAAAACACTGATGCAAAACAAGACTTATGTCATTTGTCAACTTTTGAAATCATTCTAGAAATTAGACTATAAAGGAAATAAAATCTGATTATAAGGAAGAAAGACAAAACAGTTTTGTATTGATATCTTTTCCCAGCTATAAGAGAAGTAGCATCAAGGAGTTTCCTCTAAAATCCATCACTAAAGAACAAGTTAAGAGTAATTAGAGACAAAACTAAAACCTGAGAGATCATGCCTTTAAATAATTCACCTTCTTTCCGCAAACATCCATGGGAGGATGCCTATTGAAGAAAAAAAAGGCTTTTAATATATAAACATATTGTACTTCACTTTTTTTCCAACTCCTTGGTTTCCATTTGGACAATGTTTTTTACTCTGTGTTATGCAGGCATCTCACTGAAAGATGTGAAGAGCAGAACCATTAAGTTCAGTAATCCAATCAGGTCACTTCTGAAAGAGAAATCTTACACACCCATCTCCGCTTTTGTTGTGTAAACTGGAAGTTGCCAGTTCAGCAAGACATGAAATTGCATTTAATCCCTGCAAGCAATATTATGACCTGTAGAAAAAACAGTAAGGAATGAGGAACAAGAGGGAGGCAAATTTCCTGACCACTGTGAATTAAGGTAAATAATAAGAGAAGTTAGTTTTATGTTAGATATTATGACTGATAAGATTCAAGCTTTCTCCTTTTAGAGACATGATTCCATGACAGCTTCTTGTTGATTTGAGGGAACTTACTGTCTGCTTAAAAATGCCAACAGATTCATAACAGTTTTACTAATGATTATAATACTTCCATCTTTTATGGAGGAAGCAGTGTTAATTCCTAGAGCACAACAGTAATGCACAATTTAACAAAGACCTCACAAGAAGACAAAATATATAGTTTCTACTTAAGCTGGTGACTGCATTCTGACTTTCAGTGTAGCAGCTCTTAATTAGAAACTGGACAGTAGACAGTACAACACTTAAACAGAAGAGATGAATCACAGCTTTGTTAAGTGAAATAAAATGTTGTAAAGTTTGTCATTAAACAATCTGAAATGTAGGCTTTTTCTAATGAACCAAGATATTAAACGTAAATGTAACAAATGTCTTGTGAATATACAGCCCCCTAACCTAATTCCAATCGGTACAAGGCATGCGGTCCTGCCATGAGGCCCTACTTCTCTCATTAAATGTAGTAAGCTGATAAAGCTGTCCTGTCTCACAATCACAAACATACTGTGTGGTCCTGGCAAGGTGTTCCTGTTTCTAACTAAGTATTCTGTTTAAAAATGTGTATTTACAGGATAAGTACATAAACTGTAGTGTTCACATGGAGAAAGAGCTTGAAGGTTCCTAAAAATATCCGTAGTCCTAATTGGTGGGAAGGAAAAAGCCAGCAGAATATATTGCCTTGAGTGTATACTAAAAAAAAATAAATATTCTTAGTAACTTAGATGTCATACAAAAAAATATACATTGATGAGGATGGACAGCATGGGATCTGGACATCATGGTCAGAAACCTACTGTGGATATTGCTTCATTTAAACTGGCACAGCATTGTTTTAGTACGTGCACAGGTTAAGTAAGAAATACACCTATTTTTGGAATGCAGAATGAACACTGAGGACGAGGAAGGGAAGAGATGATCAAGATCATTAATCCTGAGGGGTAGTATTTATTTATTTAACTCTGAAGGTTTTCACAGTAGCTCACAACATCTGATCAGCCTTTCTGAGATTAGGAATAATTCAGCAAGGAAGGAGGTCTTCCTACAGAATCTTTTACATTGTTCAATTCTTTTCTGTAAGTTATGCTTTAATAACAGAACAAGTCAAGGATTCCTTCATTCATTAGTGACTGAATACTGTGAGAAATTTAAACAGGTTTTCATTAGTTTAGATTAAGATCATACAAAGTCTAAGCTGTTACTGAGGATACAAGCTTGTCAGTAAGCTAGCTGAAGGTCTGTCTGAGTAGCCAAATGCTATGCAGTGAAGAAATCCACAGAAACTTTGATTGAAACCAGAAGCAGGCTATGCACAATAACTTACATTCTGTGGGGAGCAACACTGAAAATCCTTAATTTGTGGTGTTAATTCATGTTTATCTACTGTCAATTTTCTGCATAACTGCAATCCTTACTACAGAATAAGTAACAGACATTGTTTAAGAGTGTCCCTTTCAGGAAGAGGCAGAATATTTTCATTATTTTATAATACTGTAGCGGCGTTTGCTACATATGCTGGTCCACCATTGCACACTAATGTAAGTACACAATGTGTTGGCACTTGTAGAGAAGAAAACATTAAGCTGGAATGCATTAAAGAAGTGGGCAATTTTGCATTTTACAGGATATATGGAGGACTTAATTTGACCTTTCGTTCTGATTCCCAGCACTTCAAGAGGTGTGCTCAGTTACTGTCCAGATAGCAGCTATGAAAAAATGCTGCAAAAAACAAGGAAAAGACTGAGGAAAGGTGTAAGACTTCAAATAAGCATAATATGTTGCTGAGAGCAATCAAAGCAGCCTCTTCCATGATTTTAAGACAAGAAGCAGCAAACTAGAAATACAGTAAAGGAGATTTGGCTAAACTTCCCAGTGGTAACACTAATAAAAAAAAAAAAAATGCAATTCTTCAGGGGCCTTCTACAGAGCAGGTTCAATTTTCAGTAATATTGTAATAAATTATGCTCCCATTTGCAGAAATAATTTCGATGTGTATGGCCCTGCCTGTGGCAACAGATTATTTGGATGATTTTCCAAGGCTGTGCACCATTGCTCTTGCAAATGTCAGTATCCTGAGTAGGATCATGGCCTCTGCCTTGGGCAGTCTGAAGGATGTTTGTACTACCATTACCTTTTTACCTCATGTTAAATAACACATCACCATGTATGAGATTCATAGTACTATACTAAACTTTTTTTTCCTCTGAAGATGTAAAGATTATGAAATTAAACATTCAAACCTTTCAAACCTTTGCTTGTTGACCTGAGTTTCATGCCATGGTCGCTTGTGACCTCATAAGGAAAGTAGAATACCTAGAAAGGATATGAATGATTGATTGAAATAATCTGACAAGTTTTATAAACTATTCTCTATACTACAGAAAAGATAATCAGAGACAAAGGAAATGTAGCTGTACTTCAATGCCTTAGAATAACAGAAAGCTCTGTATGTTAGCTTTTCTCCCTAAAATTTAAATTGCCAAATTACGTAGAAAAATATTTTGTGCTGGCAGTCTAGATGAAAGTAATGCTGCCTGCATTTGATCAAGTTTCCTTACTACTGTTAATAAATCTGATTGCTGAGTTTCATTACCAGTCTCTCATACGTATCAGTAAATTAGGGAAAACCTTCATGTTAGTTGATACCTACATCAGTTGATAGCTACAGGGAACTACACGGGCCTCACCTTCATGCCTGGGAGAACTACAGAGCAGGTCTTCCAACAAGCTATGTTAAGGCACATGCAAGACAAAGAGGTGATTTAAGACAGCCAGCACGGCTTCACCAAAGGCAGATTGTGCCTGACCAATCTGGTGGCTACCTATGATGTAACGGCTTCAGTGAACAGGGGAAGAGTGATGGGCGTCATCTATCCAGACTTCTGCAAAGCCTTTGACATGGTCCCTCACCACATCCTTCTCTCTAAATTGGAGTATAGATTTAAAGGATGGAATGTTTGATGGATTAGCAATTGGCTTGCTGGACACAGCCAAAGGGTTGTGATTAATGGTTCTGTGTCAGGGTGAAGGCCCATCACAAGACATGTCCCTCAGGGGTCAGTCTTGGGACTGGTGCTCCTCTACACCTTCATCAGTGACATAGGCAATAGCATTGAATGCACCCTCAGCAAGTTTGCAGGTGACACTAAGCTGAGCAATGCAGTCAATACATTGGAAAGAAGGGAAGCCATCCATAGGGACCTGGACAGGCTAGAGAAGTGGGCCCATGTGAACCTAATGAGGTTCAACAATGCCAAGTGTACAGTGCTGCACTTGGTTCAGGGAAATCCCAGGTTTTCATACAAACTGGACAAAGAACCCTTTGAGAGCAGCTCTGTGGAGAAGGACTTGGGGAGTCACAGTAGATGAGAAACGACATGAGCCACCAGTGTGTGCTTGCTGCCCAGAATACCAACTATATCCTGGGATACATTAAAAGAGCATTGGCTAGCAGGGAGAGGAGATGATTGTCCCCCTCTACTCGACTCTTGTGAGGTCCCCTCTGAGTACTGCATCCAGGCCTGGTGGCCCCCAGTACAAGAAAGATACAGAGCTGTTGGAACAGGGTTAGACAAGGGCCACTAAGATGATCAGAGGGCTGAAGCACCTCTCCTATGAAGAAAGATTGAGATTTGGTGGCTTCAGCTCAGAACTGACTTTGCATTGTATTGGTCCAAACCCTAGTCATAAAATTAAGTTCCCCAAGAAATTAAGCCAGAAATGTCATATAAAAACCTTGCTCAGATCTTAGAACAAAACTGGTACACTTTTTTCCTGTTTTTAGGAATATGAGGCATAACAATCAGACAAAAAAAAAAAAAAAAAATCTTAAGGTTCACAAAAATGTAAAATTTTTTATTTGGTGAAAGCAAAATACTAGAAGCCACTAAGGTGGAATCTGTGGATTTTTATATTCTAAGAACATTCCCTTGGCTGTTTTAGTAACTTATTTTCCTGTGTTTGTTTTGATTATGTATGAAACTGGATTTTTGTAACTGTAAACCAAAGAAAAATCTGCTTTTCAGAAATGGAGAAGAAAGATTGTAGCATTGTATTATGTAATGTTATCCAGTAATCTTTCAGAATTAGATTTGATGCAACTTTACTCCAAATTCAAACAAACTTTCCAGGGTTATCTGAATTGTACTAAAAGGTTAAATATAGGAATCCAGCAGAATAAAATAGAGAAAGAAAAAGCAACTTTGAGTTTAATTCTTGAATATCTTTGCACCACTATTTAAGTCACTTGAAATTCCTGAATACTACATATTGATAATGACTACTTCTATGAAATAAATTAACCTAAGTGGTTGCTTCACACAAGAAATAAACTTACTTTTTGCAGGTCCAACCACAACTTTTTTCTTTCACATCAGTTTGTCAAGTCTTTTTAACACTCATTTCCACTTCTCCCCCCCCCATCAACAAAGTAACTCTTATAGTGTTTTAACAGTTTAAGAAAAATATCTGGGCCTTATTTTCATTGATTCAGTTTGCTGAATGTGGATGTTTATTGCTTTATATATTTACCCATATGTAAGCTATACAAGTTCAGATTTCAAATATCAATTTGACAACACATCAGGCAAAGTTTCAGTAATATAGCAACATTGTTTTTAATAGTGGCATGAACAAGAACATCACTGTTAACAAGTTCAAGGAAATAAGGAGAAAACGTATGGTTCTGATTCTGTTTGCTTGAGGCAAGTGAGACCATTAGATACAATTAAGACTTGGGAGATCTTCTGGAGGACAAAAATGTATGAACTATAGTGGAACTAAATATAGTTTAGAACAACATACTTTTCAGAATAGCTATAGGGAATTTGTAGCCCATAAGACACAAAGCATTCTACTCACCTTGAGTAAATACATGGATGTTGCTAAGCAAAATTTTCCGCTACTTTTCCAACAGCCAGATTAAGGAAAAGAGAATTGAGCTTTGTCTTTTCTTACAATGAAACCATTTAGAACTTTTCTGCAATTACAAACATTTGTTTATAGTTTTGTTCCATAGATGGGATATTACTGTAAATGGAGTTTACTTTCAGAAGTTTTTACATGTTCAGTAATTACATTTGCAATTGAAGTTTTACATCATACATGGGCTATATCATAGTGGATGTTTGTAGTAGCTTTTCCATCACAGAAAATAATGACTGAAAAAACATCTCTGCTATTCAGTCTCACAAAGGGAAACATTTAGGAGGAGAAAGGTATCTATTCTGGGGAAAGGCGTAAAGGGAGGGGCAGAAATTGAAATGCGTTACCTTCCTGTTACATTCAGAATTATTCCATTATGTTACATCCTGGATAATTCTATCATGATTTAATGCGATAGTTTGTGGAGTTCACTGGTAGTCTTTAAATGGGAAAGACTACTTACAGAAGACTTAGTGGAATCTAAGTGAGTATGAAGCAGTCAGCAGGTTGAGAGAAGTGATCTCAGCCCTCTACTCCACACTGATGAGACCTCACCTGGAGTACTGCATCCAGATTTGGAGTCCTCAGTAAAGGATCCAGATGTGGACCTCTCAGAGCACATCCAGGGAAGGGCCAATAAAATTGATCCAAGAGATGGAAAAGCTTCCCTATGAGGACAAGCTTGGAGAGCTGGGGAAGAGAAGACTCTAGGGGGACCTGATAGTGGATTTCCAGTATCTACAGGGGGGCTGTAAAACAGAAGGGGACAGATTCTTTAGTGGGGTGTGTTGTGATAGAATAATGGTTTAAACAGAAAGAAGGGAGAGTTTGATTGCATCTAAGTAAGTTGTGTTTTTTAGGTTTTTTTTGTTTGTATGTTTTGTGTGTGTGTGGTTTTTTTTTTTTTTGTTTTTGTGTTTTTTTTTTTTTTTTTTTTTTTTTTGTTTGTTTGTTTGTTTTTGTTTTGTTTTTATGATAAGAGTGATGAAGCACTGGAGTAAGCAGCCCTGAGAGGTTGTGGGGGCCCCATCCTGGAGAAGCTCAAGGTCAGACTGGACTGGGCCCTGAGAAACCTGATCTCACTGTAGATGTCCCTGTTCATTGCAGTGAAGCTGGATTAGATGACCCTTATGGGTCTCTTCCAACTCTAATGATCCTATGATTCCATGAATGAAATTAATATTTCTATTTTGAACAGCATTTGAAAATGAAAAATAAATAAAATTTAACTCTTCTGTGATTTGTGGCTTTCATAATCCGAACTGTCAGAATGAAATGCTTCACTTAATTACTGATGTAACTGGAAAATATGATAATAGAAATTAAATTAGATTGGATAGGTTTACAGTTTCTGAGTACAGTGGGAAAAAGTGCATTTTCTGTCACTACCATCATCTAAGACACAGAATTTCTCTATACATGTAATTGGTTAATTCCTCAGGTGTAATAGTAGAATATAAATTTTCAAATAACTCTTCCAAATCTATGTAAAACCAGCCTTTCCCAAGTGTAACAAATCTGGTAAATTTATAATGTAAATAAGGCTTTCCCATAAAACGATAGAGGTTAGCAGAAGCATACTGTGTGAACTCTTTGTATAATAACTGTTCAATTTATTGCTAACCATTACAGTAGAAGCACATAAGCAAGTGGAGTTAAGAAAATGATTGTTTTTTGGGCTCTAGTTTAGTAATTTTGCACTGTGACCAATATCTTAATTTCTATGAACTGTTCTAAGTTATTATAACTACATTAAACAAATTCAATGTCAACGATGAAGAACATGTAAAATTACTTCCCTTAGATATTAATGAGATGAGTATATGCTTCATGTTTTTGAAATACAGATATTTTCCTAAATTTTTACTTATAGAGAAATAAAAACTGTTACGAAGGTGGTAGTAACTGTCAGAAATTTACTATTGTCATTAAATTAGTATGCCTTTTCTGGTGCTGAAGTTATAACTTGAATTTTTTTTTATTTTTTATTTATTTATTTATTTATTTTTTCAAGAGAAGAGATGGGTTCAGGATTTTTTTTAATAAGCTTTTTTTTTTTTGAGACTCCACTATCTGCCACTGGAATTCCTCAAAAGCAATTCTACCTTTTCCAGATCAACAGAAAATATTATTTTAACAGAGCAGAACAAGCTGTTGATTTTATTCCACAGTATATACTTCAACTAGGCTTTTTTAATTTTTTTAATTTTTTCGACTTTAGAATAATATTTCCTATAGCAATGGTACATAGTGTATGTAAAGATAGAATATAATGAGATTCAAGTAAAGCATGAGGTACATAAACTAGTTTATATGTTTGGAAACCATTCATGATCAAGAACACAAAATAGGTCAAAATCAACTCAAATTTAGTTCCTTCTCCTTCATCAGAAGCTTGCAGTAGAATCTTAATATGAAAGGTATAATGAAAATCAATTGTTTCTGCATGATTAAGTGTTAGCATTTAAGTCAGCATATTCTTTTTTCCTAACTCAGAGTTCAGAGATCAAGCATTCTGTAAATCTGATTATGACATAAAGTGCAGTTCTAAGTTGGTATGGTGTAAGAGCAGCATTTATATGCCCCTGTGATATTTTCCTACTTGCTTACCAGCAAGGGAATTGACTTTTCACAAACTTCATAGAAGTATATATTTTTAGGTTGTTTAACTTTTACTTAATATAATTCAGTGGTTTGGAGGTCCCATCCTCTTTTAATTGGAAGTGTGTCACCAAAAGTCTAGTTAAAAATAAACATTTAGATAAAGCTTTATTTTGTGTATAGATATCATTTACTTCACAGTTTTTTGTTATTTTTAGATACTGAAAATGGCGACAAATCTAATTTCATTTAGATCATAAACTTACAGTTTATATCACAAAACATGTAGGAATATAACAAAATACTAGGATGAACCAAATGATTTTCAAGGAGGATTCCATGAGATTTTTAAAAACTTCTAAAGTTTTAAAATAATTCAAGAGAAATTTCAGAAAAATAAGACTTCCTATAAGATGCAATTTCTTCCTTCCTTTATATTAATAAACTCTTTAGGTTTGGCTTCAAATTAAGGAGTTTTGCAGAAGATTAGATATCACTATAGCTTCTGGAAGAGCTGTGGTAAAGGGAACTCACATATAGTTAACCATGAGTTAACAATGGCATTGTAAACTGTCTGAAACATGCAGTAACCACCTTCTAAAAGCAGATATTAATATTAGGAATTAATACTGGAAATAGCTGCTTTAAAAAAATAAAAAGTTGGAGATAAACACGTAATGCAATGGAAAGCACAACAACGACAGCAGAGCAGTGAGATCCCAGGCTACAGAGAGCAAGGTTTTTCTCAAACACAGCAACAAGGAGCATAACAGTAAGTGAAAGATACTACTTACATTCAGAAGGCCTTAAGTATACAGAGATCGCCAGGGGGATGCTCCTCTCTCCTGCCAAATCTTAAATAATGTCTGGGAAGGGGAAAACCTGCCTCCTCCCTTTATGGCCACTCAGCTGCACTGCATGCACCTGAAATCCCTTGGGTTGGCCCTGCCTTCCTACTAGGTGTTCAATCACTTCTTCAAGCCATGACTCAGGATTTCCACTACAAAACAAGAACCTGACTCTTCCATTCCTCTAATAACAGGCATGTTATGAGAATAACATACATTGATTTGCTCAGAGAATCATTACAAGATAGGAAAAATAACTTGAAAGGAACACGTTATCTTACTTGACTTGAGGTGAAATATGTATTTGCTCGTAAAAATTTTTGTTCTAGTTGAAAAGCTCATAATGTGTCTTATAATGATGTTTCAGTCAGATTTCTATGTCTTATTAATCGTTTAATTTGAGATCCGTCTTTGGAAATTACTTTCCACAAGAAAAACAGTGTTAATTTCAATATTCTTTGAATTGACTGGGGATCTCCTACAGGTAAGACCTTTTAGAAATAAAAAGTTAAGAAAAATAGAATTCTAACTTTTTATTTTTTTCCACAAACTGTTGCTAGTAAGCCGCACTTAAGGAGTTTTGCATGAATACAGTGATGTGTGGAATTTTAATTTTGAAAGGGCTTGTCAGTTGATTTCTTTCTTATAAGCACAGGACAAAATTTAATAGCATAAAATCAGTCAAAGCAACACTAAAGAACTAATTGAGAATGAAAAGAAATTGATAAGCATAAAACTAGTCTTAAAATAAATCATCGAGTGCCTGTGGTCTAAGTTCAAAATATCTTAATTATTCACTGGAATCTTATCTAAATTAACACCTACCTTTATGAACACAGAATCTGACGAACGGCCCTTAATTTTAAATCAAATGTGGCATGGTATATTTGTCTTCCTGGAAAATGATATATCAAAAATGTACACGAGAAACTGTCATCAGCTCAAAATTATTTCAAATTTAGTTATTTACATTACTTCTCATCTTAGAAATGATGAACACCAAGGGGTGTATATGAGATTATGTTTTGGAAATACAGATTTCAGTTATCCCCAGGAAACAACATTTTTAACATTGCAGACTATAGAAGCCTTTTGAGGACGTTGACCCATTGTGGCTTTAGACTTCTGGATTTGTTACGCATGTTCTGGATTCTGCTGAATCTCAGTTACTGTAAGGAGGGAGGGACATACATGCACACTACCCTTGTCTTAATATGGTAGAAATAGGTAGTGATCAGTTGTGTTCATAGATTGAGCAGCGATCTTGTAGGATAGTCTTAGTGTTGTTGAAGTATAATGATAGCTGAAGGAGCTGCAGAAATACTCTTATGTTTGAAATATTGCTACTTCAAACTCATCTAGTCTCTCCGAAGTAGATGAGAAGGATGAAAGCCAGCTGTCCATGGTTTTGTTATCTTGAATAAAGAATACTCAAGATTAACAAGTTCTATTACATTTATGTTGTATGGGAACTGCTGAGTCACGGCCTGAACCTCTGATTAATCACCTGAGGTGAGCCTTGAGTCAGCCAGAGGAGCACAGGTGAAGGCAATTCTCCTGTGCTGCCGGAAGGGGTGCAGCCAGGCTCCACCCCTCCTGGACCTATTTAAGAGCTGGCTACCAGAGGGGAAGGATCTCTTCTGGAGATCCCCTCTTTGGTATCTTCTGGTGAGCTCAACCCAAGGGTAAGCTCTTCCACTTATTCTCTTTTGTGATCGTTGTCTGCTTTGCCTTACTCTCATTGATTGTATTGCGATTGTAACATCTTGATTATACAAAATTATAACATCTTGGTTATACATATGTCTTACATGACTTTTCTACAGAATTCATCTGCCTCCTTGAAAAATTCAAACCATTCCCTGGAAGGAGCTAATAAATCATGGAAGACTAAGCTGGAGTCAAGACAATATATATCCTGGGAAGATAACAAAGAATGTATGGATGTTTTGATGTGAAGAAAGACAAAACTATCTTAAGATTTCATCCAAGTCAGGTTTTAAATATGAATGCTTTCCATTTTGTAGCACTCATATAATATGTAAAACTCTCCAGTGCCCTAGTAACTCAAGTATCCTTAGTTTCTGGAAAAGCCCTTTTCAAGACTATCGTATCATGTTACTGGGGGATGGGGAGATGAATGTGGTGGGGGGGG
>NW_024884364.1:12198561-12216456 GCF_019232065.1 Centrocercus urophasianus | reverse complement strand
ATTTGGCATGGTCTTTCAGGCTAAGTTTCTTAGTTGCAGTTCATTTATTAAGTAACACATTTTATGTTACTGTTCAGAGAATCACATCCATTACCGATGACCAGAACTACAGCATTATTTAAATATTTTCTAGTAACCTCTTAAAACTTACATACTGCATATTTTTTATTCAGGTGCACCTCTATGATAATGTCAGCACAAGTAGCTTTGTATGAAAATGAGATGGATTTGAGCTGTAAAAAGCATAATCTCAAATTTCCCAGAAACTGAAGTTTTAATGAAAAAAAAAAACTAACTCAGCTGTATGGAAACTCAGTTCAGGTTTTAAGACATGAAAATAAGAAATGATAATGCTTTTGAAACTGCCTTTCTAGACTAACCTGAACTGAAACATTTTTAAGAAGTATGATGATGTACAAAGATGGCCTGGGTTCAGGCTGGCTTGGATAACTCTTTTGAAGTTGAACCTTTTCTAAATCAAATGAGTCCCCTTCAAGAAATGTTGATCTGAGACACTATACTTTTGACTGCAGAAGTTGATGTAGAAATCTTTGAACATGTGAAGATGATTCAGCATTACTGTATGCTTGAGCTGAGAGATGTATTATTAAGTAAACAGACAGATGAGATGATGCGTCAGTCTAAGATGTTTCCCTATGTTACTGCTTCCTCTATTCATTCTTCTGGTTATTTCCTCCTTCACTTTCTTTTAGTAACTAAGGTTTAAAAGGATACAAGTTAAACTTCAAGTGGTTTGAACATTCCAGTTAACTTGGTGAAACCAGAAGATCGCAGTATAAAAGGTACTGAAAAAAAGAACTTGCAGAGTTGTTCTGTTTCAACATTACAATTTCTATAAACTATCTTCTGTTTTAAGTAACATTAGCCATAGCCACAACTCATATTGAATTTGGTAAGTGATCTAATAGAGTTTTATCTAATGTTTTTTTTCTGATTCTCAGTGCATACAACAATTTACAGAAGAGAAAATCTCAGTATATTCTGCTTTGTTTTTGTTTGTTTGTTTGTTTCCTTAATGCACGTTGAGTCTGGAACAATGATTTAAGATCTCTGAGGCTGTAAGTATTGAGATTCACGCAGTTAGGTGAGTAAACTATGAAGTGTGTGCGCAGTCAGATTCAAAACTTAATGCCTGAGCTGTTTTGCCAGTTATGAGAATGTCTCAAGTGATGTAAAATTGCAAGTTGAAGGACAGCATGCCTTTATGTTTGGAAGATTGGTTTTCTTTTTTTCTTTTCCTTTTTTTTCAAGTTCAGGTGTATTTTCAGGCTTTACTAAGTTACAGAAAGCATATAATGCTAAAGAATGTGATCATAAGTAGCATTCATCTAAATAATGTCTTGCATACAATGTTGATGGATGTGCCAAATGTACAGGCAGGGAGCTAGAAGATTAAGTCACATGAATTTTCATTTCAAGGTCTGATTGCTTTGTTTGTATATTACTCTCAGGTATTTTGAGTAATACATCTCCTAAGCCAAAGCAATTTGAATTAATTTTCAGCAGCTTAAATCCTTGCTGAATGAAGCACAATATCAAGCTGAAGAACCTCATCAGGGAAGGGCTTTGGAAGATCAGTGCAAAAGCTGGGAGTCAGGGAAGTGGGGAAAATAATTAAAGAAATGAGTAGGTGCACAAAAAATACCCTTTCTCCTTACAAATAGTTTTCTACTTGCTAATCAGCCAGTAGCAACTTCTGTACTATAACATCCTGTGGAACTTACAGACAAAATGGAAAGGACTTTGGGGGTTAACATACAAATCAAAACAAACAAGAACCACGATCTTTCTTGACATGTCTTTAAAAGAATGTAAGATGCTTGTGCCTCCACAGTAATGATGATAGAAAGGTAGAAATTGCAAGGAAAGAATTTAAGCAGTGCAAAACTTGGGAAGTGTGTCACTGTGATTTTGAACAAGCTGGAAGACAGTTTAAACAAATCCTCCTTGGAGTGGCTTGGGAACAGTGAGGCCAAAAAAGAATTTACAATAACAATTAAAAAATGACTGTGATGGGGGCAGAGGGCTTGCTCATGAGAACCAGGAAAGGTCAGCTTATAATGTTTCACATGCGTATATGGTGCAGTTTCTAGGAAACAAGGTGACATGAGAGTAGTGAGCTAGCCAGAGACACAAAGGGAATGACAACAACAGCTATTTTGAGAGTTGTCATTTTGATAAAGACGATTTCATTCCTGAACTTTTTCAAGTTTGGGCAGCTACTGAGTTCAGCCCGTCTGTCATTGTACTTAGAAATGACCCCTAATGTCAGCAAGCTCTTCAAAAATCTAAACTCTATCCACTGTCATAAAAACCATGCGAATCTAGCTTTTGATACATCTTTCATTTCTGACTGCTGTTTGACTGTTTATTAAAAAAAGAAAAATTTAGGGAAGAAATGAAATACATTAGGTTTTTAATATGCCCAAAGAAAAAGCTAAACAGAAACAACAGGCTGTGCTTGTTGTCCAGATTCATGAAAATTGTTTCATTCACTCAGGACCTTCTCAGTACTAACTAGTGATAATTATCTGTACTAGAAAAATACTTATAACCTTTCTCAGGGAAAAAGCAATATGATTCATGTTTTAAAATATTATCAAAGGCAGTAAACATTTTTGATCCATTTTGATATTATCCAAAGGCATAATAAATGAAAACACAGTAAGCTTCTCTCCTTTTGAAATAACTTTCTTCCTTAAAACATTGTCTATTAACTTATTTAGCCTTATGTAGCTATTTTTGTCAATATAATGTTCTGAACAATATTATGTAATTTCATCTTCACAAGCTGAGTTTAACTGTCAGATCTTCAAACATCCAAGAAATAGCCTTAAAGAGCTGCAGCACAACCTCCTATTTTATTTTCTACTTCACAGATACATACTCTGCTATTTCTTTTCAAAATTTTTAGATGCAGCATGCAAGTACTTCTTTGGTTCACTATTGAATTAATATTGTTTTATGTGTCAATTTCAAGCTTCTTCTGGTGGCTGGATGCTTTTCATCACTGAACTGATACTCTGTGACTCCATTTCTTTACTGCATAATAGATCGTTTTATGCCTTCCAAATGTCAGAATGAGTAAGTTATCATATAAAGTTAGAATTCACGTAGCAATAGATGCCAGCAGAAAACAAAACAGTATCAGTTACCTGACAAAACCATTGCAGAAATGGCTACATTACAGAAACTATTAAATACATTGTATGACAGGGAAAGACTTCCTGTGTTTGGGCTTAATATACTCCTTTGTGCAGTGATAACTTGGGAAAGAGATATTATCCTAAATATTCCCAGCCTGTTGATCTGGTTGGTATGTAAAGAAAAGCATGTAACCATTTATATAAACTGCAATAAAATGCCTCTGTCACTTACGAAGTACAAAGAAAGCCTCAAGGAGCTGTGAAAATGCTTAAAATGTCCAGTCCCGCACCAGCTTTACAGGGAGTAAAGTCTCTTGCCCAAATGAAGGATTATAAAGATGAGCGTTGTGAATCTGGTGGGATGTTTGAATAGTTTCTGTTACGGTTAGTCTGAGACAGATTTGCATGTACTGAGGAAGCAAGCACAGACTTCTTTTGAAGTGTGTGTTTAGCAAACTTCTTAATCCCAGGGGAAATTTCTGTGACATGGAGAACAAAAATACCATTTATTTCCTTGCAGCATTAACAAGACACTTGATAGTAAGAGATATAAGAAAATCTGAGTAGTTTACTTTAAAGAAAGAGCATAATTCCTGTCAGCATACTTCAAGAAAAGTACATAGGATGCTTAGAAAGTAATGCCTTCTATTTATTTCCATGAAAACTACAGCAGATAGAAAGAATGCAATAACATAAATTGATAGAGAAACCTCTCAGCTACAAAGCACTATTTTTCAACATAGTCACCAACATTAGAATTTTTTCCAGCAATGAACAATAACCTGTATGCTGAACTCCTAAAAATCTGCAAGGCCCTCTAGTACATGGCTCATCATTCGTGTTGCCATTTTCACTACTGAAATGTACATCCACTGTTTCATCCCAATAAACATTCAGCAAGCATTGATGAATGCCAATGGATGCAATATTTTTTATATGGAAAAATTCAATTACATACCATTGCATCATAATCACTTCCATGTCAGAGGCTATTTCATCAGACTGTCCCTCTGCTACCATCTGTCATACAGCAATAAAGAGTAAGACAACACTAGCAGGAAGGTTCTGACTCTACTGCTATAGCAGTAACAACTGCCTCTGACATTGTAGGCAAACATAACAAAGTAGCAGACATTACTTTTGGAGTAGACCTTGTATATCTCATTAAATAGATTGTTATTACATAGCTATTGGTGCTTGTAAAGAATACTTAGCTAATCTGACTTTTTCAGTCCATAGAGAGTACTACTGAAACTGTGTAAATGAAGCAATTAAAGATGGTAGTGTGATGGAATATATACTGTATAGTAGCTATTGAATCATGGCCTGAACCTCTGATTGGTCACCTGAGGCAAGCAATGAGTCAAACAAGAGCACAGGTGAAGGCAATTCAGCTGTGTGACCGGGAGGGATGGAGCCTGGCTCCACCTCTCCTAGAGCCATGTAAGGACTGACTGCCTTGGAGAAAGGGTCCTTTCTAGAGATTCCTCCTTGTGGAGTTTGTTTGTTTGTTTTGTTTTGTTTTGTTTTCTCTGTGAGTCTAGGATGTGGGTAAGCTTTTCCATTTGTTTCTGATTATCCCTTTCTAATGTGACAATCTTTCTAGCTATACAGTCTGTAAATGCTGGCCTAACCAGTCTGTATATTTGTTCATTATACAGCACATGTGGTCTTTAATGGATGGGCTTAATTGGTACATGGCTTTATAGTAGAGGCTACAGTCACAGTTTCTTTGAAAACGTTTGCTTTTGGATTACTTGATGTTAAAGAAGTTTACAAACAGTGGATGCAATTAGAGAAGCAATCTATAATGGTGAAGATATCCTGGTGGATCTCATCCAAAGCAGCTGCTGAGACCACCTGTGTGAATGTTGTTTTGGTTTGTTTTAACATTTTTACTTGTCATTAAAAACTGGACAGTAACTGAAAGTGGCACCACTCATTTTTGCATGAGGTGTCTTAAACCACTGGAGTCAAGTCTCAAGTGTGTTGCTGCTGAAAGGACTGTTATTCAACCTGAAGGAGTCTGTTGTGGAAATTGCACCGGGAAGGCGCAATTCCCAGAGCCTTGGAAAGGGAGGAAAAAAATCTGCAGGGTATTAAAAAACTATGAAAGAATAACATGCTTTTTGCTGAGCTTAACATCTACCTGAAAGGACTAAAAGATGACCTTGTACTAATCTAAAATAACTTTCTGTTACTGCATCTTCTTTTTACTGTCAGCAGGCAAGATTTAAGATCTCTTTAACTGATTTAAGAGGCTGTAAGAAGATTGGTCCTCAACACCAACCCCAACACCACGTGCTCAATCATCCTTTTTAAATTTACAGCTTCGCTGTACTTGGACAGAAGGTTTTCGTAGTGGTCAGCTGAATTCTGTAACCAAATTACACAGTTTCATAGCTTAAACATGCTTTTAAAGTAAGTAAGCTTAGATGAAAACTGCACTCTTACTTCAGTGCAAGACTGCCTTTTTGTTACATAGCTTTTACAAGGACAGCATCTTTCAAGATTTTTTTTGCATACAATGTGGAGTGCAACTCTTAAACTTTGTAAGATAATCTGTTATATTCTGTGGTGGACTGAGTGGTGTATCACTTGGTAAGAGTAGTTTCCTTTAGTTTATAAGTGAAATATAGCCTAAAATAGTGAGAAACATTTTAAACTGCCTCATCACCTCCCTTTCACTTGCCTAGCTTAATTTTACTTCTTTTCAATTGTCTGCTTTTCTGCACTCATTTATGAAAATACTTGAATTCATTCGTGTTAAAATTGATCAAGCAGGATCAGGGCTGTGATCCAGACCTATTGTGCCTCAACACAGATAGATCTTCTGGCACAGAATAGGAAACAATGATACTTTGAAATTAATAGAATGATTTGGGATGAATACGGGATTATCTCTTTAAATATCTCTACGGTTCTGTAAAAATGTTAGTCAAAATAGACAGAAGTTGTGCTAGTACTTCAGAGGCAGAAAACTACCCTAATTTCACAGCTTTCCAGTGACTGCTTTTAGCCTTTTTACTCAAACTGCACTCAGTATCTAAAGGTGAAGTGCTCTTATATGGGCTGTTTTTTATGTGGCTGATTTCTGTCTACTGGTACAATCTACTAGGTAAGACATAAACTGAACTGCACCCCTAAGTATTTTTAATAATGTTTGCCAAAGTCAGTAACTAGAAATCAAGTTGCTTAAATTATTTTCACCTACATTAAGTGCACTCATTTAAGAAGGGCTCAGGAGGGGCTTCTGAAGTGATGTGCGAATGTGATCTCACCATTACAGGATGAGATTTTTGGTGAGCTGTCTTTCTGTCTCCATCTAGAGTTGTGGCCAACTGTTACAGGCAAGATGGGATGAATGCTAGGAGGAACAGAAGGATAAAGAACTACATGAGCTGATGCAGCTGAGGAGGTAGGACTTAAAAGCAAAGACATGGACTGAAATATTCTTTTAAGATGTTAGTGCGTCAAGGTGGGTATAAGTGTATTCTTGATTGTCAGAGTGGTAGTAGAAATTTAGTTCATAATCTAGAATGTTTCTTAAGGAAGAACTTGAATAGTTTGTTTTGAAGGTACTTAGCAAAATTCTCTTTTTTCATACTGTGGAAAGTAACTTCAAAAATTGAATGCATATTATTCTATCATGCCTATACAGAAGTTGGAGTCATAACAGCTGGAAAGTAGGCAGCATGAAAAACATGAAGAAAAAAAAAATGGTGACTTGAGGCCTGTTGTATTTCTAGGGTAGAGCTGAGCTCTGAGAAGACAGTATTGTAGGGAGGCACTGCAAGAACTTCACTTGTTGACTAGGTGGGAAGAAATGGTGGTGTGGATACACAGAAGTGGGCATTGGTGCATCCCTGGCAAGGTGGTTATTTCCCAGGGCTCTAGTCCTGGGCAGGATTCAAAATCCAAGGTTGGCCTTGGGTTGTTGAACATAAAAAAAATTTTCTATGAAGATTCTTTCTGTGATTTAAGCTATAGTAATGCATCTTTCAAATAGTAATGGTGGCAACAATGTGTGCAATAAGCTTTATTCTTATTTTTTAAGCTATTCCTCTTGTCAAAAGAAGCAGAGGGACCATTAGGAAAATACATTGTATACAGTATTCGTTTATAAAGTCTGTCAAATTCTAGCTCTATTTTCACCGCATATTTCAAAAGAAAATGAGTTACTGAATTTAACACTCTGCTAGATTCTTCTTGGTAGAAGTGAATATTCTAGGTGGAAATCCTAGGATAGGATAATTCGTGTTCTCCTTGGGAATAATGAGGTATGGGTTGCAAAAAAATTATTTTTCTACCTTAGATTAAAAGTTGGTTTGAAGTGTGAGTAATTTTCTTCTCTTTCTAGGTAGGAATAGTAAGGTATAGAAGAGAAGAGTCTAGAAGTATAAATAATAAATATTCTGGATCCCCTACAGAAAGCAAGTGACCACAAACTTAGAGTTATAAGACCTTTCTTCACCTTTCAACCTGCTTGTAGTTTTCCACCAAAACACATACTATGCTGTGAAATCCTTTCAGACCCAGACCTACGCAGTACATTTCTTCATCTTTTTTCCTTAATGATCTCAACACAGACCACGTTGAATCACTGCAGTTGGGAAGTATGGCAATGCCATAGGGATTAGAAATGGAATAAAATAACAAAAACATCTCAACTCATTACTGATTTTTATCAGCTGTGATACAGAACAAAATGTCATTGGTTTCAACTATGTTTGCACTCAGTCTGATATCACTTCCCACAGGACATCTGCTGGACGATTTAATTTTGTCACACTGGTAATTGTTTTTACCAGGGGAATCAGCTAAACGCAAGTAGTTAATGATAGGACATGTCTGCTGTTGTGCTGTCATAAACATCTTCTATCTAGATATAAATATTTTGTATAAGCTTAGATAATAAAGAATTACTAGGTTTCTGAAGTTTGTATATATGCCAGTGCAGCAAAGGGTAAAAACATTAGTCACATTTCTCTGAATACATTAAGTGAAAATCTAGAATATCTTGCTTGTTAGATTGTAAGCACATTTCTATTGTCTCCTTTTGATTAGAAATATGTGATCTCTATAAGAGGAAATGGATATAAGTTGAGGTTAACAACAAAAAAAAAGTAAATTTGAATCTCCAACCAGTAAAGAAGTCACATTCTCTAATTGAACTTGCCCATTAGAATGAAAATTATGTGAAGGTAAGGAAAAGTATCTAACAACTAAGGCAAAAGAATAGAAGAAACATTAGAAAAAACATAAATGGTAACACACTATTTCAATAAAGGAATAAGTGAAAAATCCATGAAGGAACAGCCTATATTCTTAATTGACTTTTCACTGTTATTTTTGGAGACTTGCTAATCAAAACACTGTCATTGGCTGTAAACTGTGTATTATTTTTATCTTCCTTAGTCTTCTAAATTTTGGACATTTGGATCATTTGAACACTCCTAACAGCTTGAAAAACAAAATGATGGAAGTAGGCAAAAAAAAGTGTTTTATCCATTTGTCTTTCAATTTAAATCAGAGAGTTTTTTTCCCTTGATGGTTACATTGTTCAAAGAAAAATACAGAAATATTGCTGCTAAAATACGAACTTCAGAGTTCTCTACGTGTCTTAGCCACTAGCAATTTGTCACTTTCTTTTAAGGACATCTGGGTCACTAAAATTTGAGTTTGAAGTCAATGTACTTGGACAATTAAAACTTCCAAGAGTTATTTTTAGGCAAACCTTATGTCAGCAGGCTAAAGGGAGACATTCACCATCTACTTCAGCAGACTCGTTTCTTGGGTGCAAAGACAGTAAATCTTATGATAACATCATCATTGTCTCAGGGGAACACACCCTTGAAGACATGTTTGATTAGGAGCTAATAGCTGCACTTTGTTAAGAAGTCTAGTCCTCATATTCAAGTGTTGTCACTTCCAAATTGCATTTATTTCTTTCGATGAAATGTTGAAAGTGTTTTCACTCAAAATTTACTTTTTTATCTTCAAATAACAGGGCTATGAAAGGTTTTAAAAGTAAGAAATTTGAGAATAGTAAGTATTCATAATTTTATTTCTTTCGAGTATGAAGAAGATAGCAAATAAAATTCTTTCACTACTTCTCTAGACTGGCAAGGATCAGACCTGAAGTTATTTTTGTCTTACTTTCATTTATTGAGCTAAAATTAGCAACCACCTTAAAGCAAGTTTGATGTGCTGTCATTCTTTTTAGCCAATTCAGCAATTCATTGTAAATAACAGCTTTTAAATACTGTAATCATTATAATCAAATGCTCTGTTAGTCTGGTGCCTTGCATTGTTTTAAGATCTTCTTTGGAATAAAGTCTTGGTTTGTTTTTTTTTCTTTCCTAATAGCTGAAAAGAAAAATGTATACTGTCTCTTGTAGAGACAGCACTGTTGACACTGAAAAGGGTATGTTTTTCATTTTATCTTTATTTCTTTTGTTTAAATTCATCTAGATTTTTGGCGCAAGCTTTTCATTTCTGAGCATCAGAAATATTTGTTCTTGGTTTGGTCCTCTCCCTTGCCCCTATTCCCCTCTAATTTTAAGATACCTTCATGTTACCTTGTGATATTACAGTAGTAACTACTATTTTCAGCTCAGCAATTGTTTCCAATGAGTTCTAGCTAAAAGATTTCACATTTGCTGGTAACTTCACACATCTCTGATAGGGAAGCACAGTCATCCCTGTTCTAAACCTCAAGTTTTACTAGCTTTTTTTTTTAATATACTTTTTAAGGTAGGAATCAGATGAATTAGTGCTTATACAACTGATGTGACAGGAAGGATCATTATTTCTGCTTCTGTTCTCTGGAGAGTTGACTAACTCTGTTGTTAAGACTGTGCAATATTTTCAGGCTCAATATTCTATTCTCTTGGCAGGTGCTTCCCCTATCTTTCTCATACTTTCTTAGTTTTTCTGAATGTACTCATGTCTTCTACAAGTCCTGCAAGAAAGTCCACCTTGTTGCAAACTGTAAAATTACTGTTAATATCTGAATGTGTAGTATTTTGCGTGCAGCACCTAAGAATCCTATGTCTATTGAAATAGTGTTTTTTTTATAGCTTTGAAAAAGTACAAGCTCACTTGTACAACAATTTAAGCTTCCTGTTTAAATTACTAACCAATTACAGAGTAATATTTCTACAAGTAACAGGAACATGTTTTTCTGCAGTTGAAAGCCAAGGATTCATATAAAAAACATATCTCACTTCATCTTTTTTATTATTATTATTTACATAGGAAACTATTTACCTGTTATAAAATTGGTTCTAATTGACTTTTTTAACTAAAGCCAATATTCTACTGCTTCGTTTTTCTATTCTGTAGCAATATTTGTGTTCCCTTTAATTTACTGGAAGATGCAGAGCTGAAATACTCTGGTTTTCAGGGACTTCCAGCATCAGCATGTGTACTGTCTGGAGGAAGCTAAAATGTTTTTGCTAGATGCCATTACCACATGTATGCAAGCATGGGCAGCAAATAATCATAAACTACTTTTGTGTTAACAGTAAAACAAGCGTCTTTATTTTGCATCTTGAAGGTAGAGATTTGAGATTTGATTCATGGCTTTACACAGTTCTGCTAATATCAAGAAATACTTTTCTTTAAATAAAGTCTGTGTCTGACATCAGGTGAATCACAGACGAATTTTGTTTTTTTGCATTTTTACAATATAAGTTTGATAGGCTGTGCTTTCCTCATTAATGACCTTTACTGTGCAACATCTGTTAAGAGATTAACTACACCTGGTAACTATTTTAGATGTATAAATCAAGTTAATAAAGACTCCCTTTTTAATCAAAAATAAATATAAAAATCAACTCCCTAGTAAATCCAACCACCTTTAACCATTAAAGACATAACCACAACTTGTTTTGCAATTAATTATGAGTTGTTGGACTTCATCGTCATGTAATGCTATTATGAATTAAAATACATCATCATTTCATAAGATTAATTTTATCATTGGAATTCCAAACTGTTTCTTAAGCAGTGTTATGTTCATAACTTGCCTTAGACATACAGAGTCAATCTGAATAACATCACATTTCTACTTTTTCGCTTGTTCTACTATACTGTACTACTATACTACTTGTTCTACTATAGAATAACTATATAAATACTTGTAGATATCATTTGGAATAGGCTGTAAAATTATGATTGAAATAATTATGCTTACGGAACAAGTTACAGTCCCTGGATAGAGTAGGATTTCTATGCTGGCATCTCTGTTTAGTTATGCCATGAAGCCCCAGGGAAGGAGATATTTAGTTTTAAAGTATAACTCGCATTCCATCTGAAAACTTGCAATGCTGAAGTCTCATCTGCCTATCTACCATTAATACTTAAGTAGGCATTGATAGAAGACATTTAAATTCCCTCTGAAAGAAAATTGTGGAATACTGTTTTGTCATAGCTGTTGAAATGTTCTTGTATTATAAAGTGGTTGAGAAGGTTTGATAACACTGGCCATGATGCTATTACTGGTTGCCTGGCTTCATATAATAACTGGACACATAGGCACCTCAAGGTGTTCTCTTTTTCTGTGACAGCTGAAAGATTTCTCTTCCATTACAAGCTCACTGACAGGATTTCATGAGAGTTAAGACCTCTCTCGTGCTAGTATATGATGATACATTCTTGATCCTTGTATTAACTTGAAGTAAGAGGTCTAAATTTGTCTCTGGGAGCCTTTCAATAAAAGAAGTCGCAACTGGGCACAGTTTCTAAGGCAACGTCTACTTAATTTTAAGCCAGAACATTTATGATGTAACCTTCATATCAGTATTAGTGTACCCATGCTCTGGATACTCTAGCTTTTTCTCAAAGTACTCACCAGGCTGAACTTCTATGAACAGTGAGGACAAGGAAGTAGGACTCACTTTCTGAAGATGTACCAGAGAAGACACTATTACACAACTAAGATGAGGAGCCCGAAAGTTTAAGTTCTCTTGATATTGGTACTTGGAGGTGGAATGTACAAAATCTAAGAGAACAAAATTCATCTACATGAAGTGTTGCTAGATGGCACTCTTATTTTTTGGCTCTAGGTGGCTGAATGTCATTCAGGACATCAAACTGGCTGTGGATGATCACTACCTCTCCCAGGGTTCCAGAGGTGGCCTGGAGCTATGTTGTTGGCTACTGAATGAGGACACGCCAATCCTTTTAAATAGTGATATAAAGCAGTGTTCTTAGAATATTCTTATAGAGTTGGCCTGGAAAATTCAAGTATGAGGTCTGGATTGAACAAAATATGGGTTCTTCAGTTGTTTCTTCTCAGAATTTTAGTTGAACTGTCAACAATTCATCTTAAGCATATTATTACAGGTACGATTTTTTTGTAACACACTGATACATCTGCTCTTGCCTGCCCCAAAATGTTACTGTGCTTTATCTGCAGTTCTAGTTAAATTCATTAGACAGCAGGCATTCAGTATTCTTTAGCAGCTGTTTGCTGCTTCTCTGAAAAGCAGCAAACAGTTCTCTGTGTGCTGCCAGCTGAGATCTGTACCGCACTGGAGAAGCTGGTAGTGGTTAGTTTGAATAACCAGGATGGACAATGCATCTGTAGCCTCCCTGATTCACAGTGACACTGAAGATTAACGCTTCAGATGTTATCTGTGATGTAATTGTTACGTAATAAAAGTGGAGAAACAAAAGTTTATAAGGTGATCTGAAACTCATTTTGTATCAGCCTACTGCTAGCTGAAAAGTTTAACACTTCACAATCTGAAATAATATGCTTCTGTATGATGCTATCAGTACACCTGGGAACAGAAAAATGATGGGAGTTTGGGCATTTGGATGTATAGTAAGTTGGCTGGATGTTGGAATTAGAATTAAGTTCTAAATGATTCAGGGTGTAATTGTCCATGTGGAAAATCAGCATTGTGTGCCCTAGTTGAGCACACATCTCACCCGTCTGCCCTGAGTAGCACAATGTGATCTTTGTGATATAGTGATGTTCTTGAAACAGAAGTGTTGCCTTGAAATAGAGCCAAGTCACTGTGTTGTATGCTCCTGGGTGAAGTTGGGCTGAGAAGTGAAATGTGGCTGATACAGACTTGTCTTGTGTAGGATATGTAGCCTGTATAGTGAGTCAAAGCAGTGAGCCATCTTGCAGTTCTCGTATGCTCTCCTTTTTCCTTCAGATGCATCAGTACTGCACTGAGCCTACTAGTCTTATGCAATTTCAGATAGGTCAATAAGGAGTACTACATAGCCTAAAACCCACTGATATCTTTAAAATTAATAATTCCTTTACTGGGAAACTGGTAGATTATTCTCTGTCATGACTTTGGGACTCAACATCTAGCACTGTCTTGGAGAAATTTGCTGTTACAGATCAGAAATGAGCATGGGCAAGGCTGGTTTCAACTGGCATTTAGTATGACTTAGCCAAAGAGAAATTCTGTGCATAAATATAGGCTTACTTTAGATGGCATGCTTAATTTAATGTACCTAGGTGTGTTTGATTTACTAATATAGCTACAGAATTTTCTTACTGTTGAATTTCCAAACTTTCCCTACTAAGAATAGAGACTTAAAGGTCAAAGTATTTTCAGGCTACCTGAGATTCCTCTGAGAGATTAAGCTTGTGTTTTTGACAAGTTGGATGATGGGTACGTAAAACTCTCCTGTCAGGAGAAATCTTGGCCCGAATACTGCATCATCACCATAGGGTCATATTTTCTCTAGTCTTCTGAGCAGGTAGCATACATGCTCTTTCACTACAACAAAGTGCAGGAAATATCTAGTATTTGAGGAAACTTGTGATGGCATGATTGGAAACAGGAAATAGGTGAATATTTGTCTCAGATTGTATTTATATGTGCTGAGGATTCGCTATGCATGTGACATCTTGTGAAAATAAGCTTATTTACTTTTTTTTTTTTTTTTTTTTTTTTTTTTTTAATTTAGAGCCTGGAATTCCTGGGAGCATGGGACTGTAGGAAACATTACCATATTGCTGGATTCTGGCTGTTAAATATATGGGTTGGAAAGCATAGGTGGTTACTTGGAATAAGAGAAGTTGTATAAGAGAAGGGTAACAAAGCTGGTGAGGGGTCTGGAGCGCAAGCACTCTTATGAGGAAGGGCTAAGGGAGCTAGGATTATTTAGTACAGATACAAGGAAGTTCAGGGGTGACCTTATCACTCTCTACAACTACCTGAAGGAAGATTGTGGTGAAGTGGGGGTTGGTCACTTCTTCCATGTAATTAGCAATAGGACTAGAGGGTATGGCCTCAAGTTGCACTAGGGAAATTCAGGTTGGATGTTTGGAAATGCTTCTCCAAGACAGTGGTCAGGCACTGGAATGGGCTGATCAGGGAGGTGGTGGAGTCCACCAACCCTAGGGGTGCTCACAAAAAGTTTAGATGTTGTATTGAGGGACATGGTTTAGCGGGAAATATTGGTGATTGGTGGATGGTTGGGCTGGATGATCTTAAAGGTCTTTTCCAAAGTTAGTGATTTTTTGATTCTTTGCTTTGCATGTTGCATGCTGCCTCGACTCCTCTGCTCTGGCGGGTGGTGGAGATGGTGTTTTCCTACTTGAGTAGTGGTGTGGTGAGGGATGAGAGTCCTGACCATCTTTACTTCACCTTATTCTTAGGGTGCTGGAAAGATTATGGTTTATGTCTTGGATTTAAACATGCAGTTATGTTGTATAGAAGTAAAAAACCTTAGCTTGTGAAGCTGAACCTGTAAAAAATCAGGAAAATTACTTAGAAAAGGCATTTGCTTAATTCAGGGATTAGTGAATGCACAGAGAGGGAGAGGCAGACGCTACCCAGGAAGAACTGCAGACAACTGAGTATTCCCCAGGTATTCCCTTGCTTTGTCCCTGTTAAGAATCTTAAATAATGCACTGTGATTCTTTGATGTGCCTCCATTTAGATCTCAGGATCTCTATCTATAATTTCCTGGATTTCATCCATTTGAAATGGAAACTCAATATCTCATTGCGCTTTCTGTATATTACATTACAGATTATTGTATTTAGCATTCTAAGAATGTCCAGTATGTTCAGATTTAATGATCACCAGTTATGAGCTGCACCTTCTTTGAAATAGTTTTTGTTATAAGAATATTGCAGTTGGGGACAGAGATGAAGTCAGTAATCAAGTTTAAAATATTTAATTCCAGTTGAGCAAACTAATCATAAACCTTGTAAGTACTTGGATACAGGTCTTGTATGCTTCAAACTTGTGAGTAAAGGTTAGTAAATATACGTATTATTAGGGTTTCTCTTTAGATGAATACATACTGTTAAGATTTCTCTTGAGATGATTAAGAAATTCTTCTCCAGGATTTGACAGGATTTTTTCAAATGTAAGTATTTTTGATGAAATCTGGTGAAATTCAAAAATGGCAGCTTTTCAGGCAACAAGCCTGAGGGGTTTAATACAAACATAAAAGAAACAGTCAAAACTGTGCCTGTTTATATGAAGGCATTGGAATGCCCTATGTGCTACTTAAGTATGTTGTGATTGTAATTATTTACATTAGTCTAAATATTTATATAATGCACAACTGTGTAAGTACTAGGTGCTAAGTAGTGAATGAATGTTTTCTTTACAAGAGAGGTGAACATTTCTTTGAGCAGACGAGGCCTGTATGTTTTTAGGAGAACAATTTTCATGTTATTGGTTTTTTAAAAAAGCGTGCACAACAATATCCCAAAGAAACATTTGTTTCTTCTCTTTTAATTCATTCATATTGTACTTGTCAGCTGGTCTTAAATGCAGTACCAAAAGTAGCATTTGTAATTTCTATGTTAATTTCTTTCTGCAAATTGGAGAGAGCTTTCTCATCTTTGGAGTAGACCCAGACAACAGTCTGAAAGAAGAGATAAAATCAGTATTGCTAATTATTTAGACAGTGAACAAATGAAGACTGGTGAGCAGATCTTCTTAGTTCTGATTTTGCCAGAGTTGCTCCATATCCTTTTACAAGAATCCTTACTTTGTTAGTTTGAAGAACTGGCAAAAATAATTACCTACTGCAGGAAGGGGAGGAAGAGATCTTCAGTCAAAAATATTTTCTAGAGCAAGAAAGAGACTTATCTGAGCCTATGATGTCCTTACCCATGGTTCTGGCAGGCATGTCAGCATCCCCAGGTTGCAGGGCCCAAGTCTGAGGCAGCAGGAAATTCTCATGTGAAGTGCTAAATTCATTCTTGGTCTAAATGTAGTGCAGGGTTATGTTTTTCACTGTTGTGCCTTAAAGTCAGAATAATCAATAAATTTATTTAAAACAAAGATATTGTTCCATGCATTAGAGCTTTTTGATTTTTAAATTACTTTTCTTCTTTTGCTGCCATGACTTCTATTAAACTGTTTAGGCAATTAATTACGGAAATGAGTTCCTATACTGGCAAAGAATGTGTGTGTGTGTGTGTGTGTGTGTGTGTGTGTGTGTATGTCAATTGGAAATGAATAGAAAGCATACTGACCAGAGAGCACGAGGTCTTATTGATACCTCTTGCAAAGGGCAGACAGTCTTCTCTTCCAATACATCTTTGACTACTAGCATTCTTTTTTTTCCCTGCATTCCCACATACACAACCAAATCTTGAAAGGGGGTCTTAATATCACTAAATTATAACATGCCTTTGAAAACACAACAATAAAGCAGTGAGATACATCAATAATTTTGTCAGAAAATGAGGAATTGTGACACCTGACTTACAGACATTGCTGTGTTACCCTGTGGCTTTTGTTTCCAAGTATTTGTGAACAGACATGAGTGACAGGCTTTGCATTTAGGCAGTAAGTAAAATGTCAGCTGAGTTCTTCTGAGTTTTTAATGCAGCTTTTATGGATAGCCAAAGCTCACAACCTGAGCTGTTTTTCTTTTGAGGTTCCTGGGAGGGGAATTGATTTCTACCTGTTATGTGGGTAGGTGATGTTTACTGTGAGCACTAATTGATTTGATAGGCCTATCCTGAAAAACAGGAGGGTCTTTCAGAAGATTTGAGACAGTATTTTCTTGCAAAATAGATGGGAAGGAATGTTCTTTTGTGAGAACTTTGCATATTAGTAGACATTGTTAGATTCAATGAAGTTGATTGGAAATTCAGAACAAAACTTGAGGCTCTGAATAAATTAGATTAAAATCTAAGACAATACTTGCATGATGCCCTGTGAGGAAAATCTGTAAACTTTCATCCAGTTCTCCTTGCTGACTGAGGTTCTGTTCTCATGTTAATGTTGCCAATAGTGAAGAATTGTGGGAACAAGAGTACAGAGTGTATGTGTTATACAAGCAGAATTGTGTTGAAACAGTCTGAATAATGGTATTTTGTATGGGATGCCAGCCAGCCCTTTAGTGCTTACTGCTACTGCAAAATTGCTTGCTAATCCTGCACCAACAATTGTTTTTCTAAATCATGTTGGAACTTTGATTTCATTGTAATACGGCAAGGCTAGAGCAGTTTGGATTTGAGGCTCGGGACAGATGGTTTGTGTCATTGGAAGAAGGGTGCTTTGTAATGGTGCATCACACTGGAATTGCAGATGACAACACCTCGTTCAAAGGCCGGTACTTTGAAAGAGATGCACTGCTGTCCAACACTCTGTACTCGGTTCTTACCCAATAAGCTGGCCGTTACTGGCTCAGATACTGATGGCATTAGGGACTCCTTTGTCTTAACTACTGGCAGCTTTTTTTTTTTTTTTTTTTTTTTTTTTTTTTTTTTTTT
>NW_024884364.1:12162111-12198461 GCF_019232065.1 Centrocercus urophasianus | reverse complement strand
TTTTTTTTTTTTTTTTTTTTTTTTTTTTTTTTTTTTTTTTTTTTTGGAAAAAAAGCTTTTTTTAATCCAAACGTAAAAAGGTGACTTGTGTCAAAGCTGTAAGGGAGAAAAAAGGAAAGTGTAGTTAGTCTGGCCATTAGTGCCTTGAATTTTAAAATTTGACATGCCACCTTGCCTGTCAAAGCGGTAGCATAAGAAAGTCAAGTTTTAAATACTGTGGATTCAAATAGGCCAGATTTCTAAGCATTTAGATGGCAAAGAGATACATTCAGAATAGCTTCATTGTTCCCTAAAATCCACCCTGAACTATGTTACATTTTGCTGTTCGATTGCTGTTGTTTGTAAGTGCAAAATAGCTACAAAAAGTGAAGATTGGTTTCTAATGTTTGCGTTGATGTTTCAGACTGGGGATTTCACAAGGATGGCAAATAAAGAAAAGCTTGCTTTTGCATCCTGCAGGGATTATATTTGTTAGGAGATCGGAGGAAAATTCAAACAAATAAAAACAAGCCATTGCTAAAAACAACTGAAGAGTTATGTAATGGTGCAAATGAATGCGGAAGTACTTAGTTCTATGGACAACTGCCATAGCAAATCATCTCTTGACTTCAGTGGAAAACAACACATCTCTGGCGAGCTACTCAGGTAAAAGTATCTTGTGTCAGAATCCTTCTCTTATACTTCTTTTATTCTTTTTGTTGCTTTTTAACCCCAGTTGTAATGGAGGGTGATGTTTTTTTTTTTTTCTTAACTCCTAGAGCAGTTGGGAGCCAAGCCTAAACTAAATAGGGCAATGGTGAAAGATAAATGGTTTGGATCATTTTGAGTGTCAGTAAGTTTTTATTAAAAATGTAAGCCCAAAAAATAATCTAGTGATTATTTTTAAGGTAAATGTCACTGGAAATACAATCAAGGGCTTAAAAATGCTATTTTAACTCAAAGTTACATAACTTAAACCTTTTAGTTTATAATAATTTTCTGCTTTTGCTTTTCATTACTGTGATTTTCTTATTGCTTTACTGTTGAATTATCTACCTACTATATAGAATCGTACAACAGTTTGGGTTGGAAGGGACCTCTAAGTTCCTAGTTTCTAGTTCCACCTAGTTCCAACTCCCTGCAATAGGCAGGGGCACCTCCCTCTAGACCAGTTTGCTCAAAGCCACATTCAGCCTGATCTTGAATGCTTCCAGGGAGGGAGCATCCACAGCCTCACTTGGCAACTTGTTCCAGTGTCTCACCACCTTCGCAGTAAAGAATTTCTTCCTAATATCTAATCTAAATCTACCCTCTTCCAGTTTAAAACTACTTCTCCTTGTCCTGTCTCTACATGTCCTAACAAAGGGTCCCTCCCTAGCTTTCCTGCAGGTCCCCTTCAGGTACTGGAAAAGCCCCTATAAGGACCCAATTCAGCCTTCTCTTCTCTAGGCTGAAGAATATCAACTCTTTCAGCTTGTCCTTGTAATGGAGGTGCTCCAGCCTTCTGATCATCTTTATGGCCCTCCTATAAACCCACTCCAGCAGCTTGATATCCTCCTTGTATTGACGGCCCCAGAACTGGACACAATACTCCAGTGGTTTCTTATGAGAGCAGAGAAAAGGGGCAAGATGATCTCCCTCAACCTGGTCATCATGCTTCTCTTGATGCAACCCAGGATACAGTTGACCTTCTGGGCTGGAAGCATACTCTGCTGACTCATGTTGAATATTTCATCAACCAACACTCTCAGATCCTTCTCCTCAGGGCTGTTCTCTGCCCAACATGTATATTTGCTTGGGATTGCCCCAACCAATGTGCAGGACCTTGAACTTATTAAACTTCATGAGGTTGGCATGGGCCCACCTCTCTAGCCTTTGTAGGTCCCTTTGGATAGCATCCCTTTCCTTCTAGCGTGTCAGCTGCATCACTCAGCTTGACATCATCTGCAAGCTTGCTGAGGATTCATTTGATTCCACTTTCCATGTTGTACAAAGATATTAAATAGCACTGATCCCTGAGGGATGAAGCTTGTCACCAGTCTCCACTTGGACACTGACCCACTGACCACAGCTAAGTGTGGTCATCCAGCCAATTCCTTATCCAGCAAGTGGTCCATCTATCAAGTCCATTTTTCTCCAATTTGGTTAACAGGATGCCATGTGGGACAGTGTCAAATACTTTGCACAAATCCATGCAGATGGCATCAGTTGCTCTTCCTTTAGCCACTGAGTCTGTAACTTCATCATAAAAGGTCACCAAGTTTGTCAGGTATGATTTGCCTTGGTGAAGCCATGTTGGTTACCACCAATCACATCTTTATTTTCCACGTTCTTTAGTGAGAGACATCCCACCTCATCTCAGTGGTTCCAATGATGACATAGCCCTGTAGGCACCCCATGCTCTGTGCATTAGTGTAAAGGCATTTGAGTTGGGTCCAGTTGAGGCTGATTTTCCAATTGGAGTTCCCTCATCCTGCACTTTTGGTGGTGCCTTGCTGGACTGTGATACAACTGCAGGCCTAGGGCATCCATTATCATCATCTGCCTCAAAGTGGGATGGTTTGAGGATCCCCTCCCCTGGCAACTCTGGTTTAAAATCCTCCTTATTAAATCGGAGAGCTTGTTACCAAAGATGCTCTTCTCTTTCTCTGAAAGATGAAGGAATTACTTAAAGTAACTAATGCCAGAGTATCTGTGAGTGCTTAAATACAACATACAGATTTCAAAATGATAAAATTAAAGAGTTGCAAACTGAGGAAAGAGCAAACAGTGGGGGGACTTTTAGCACCTTATCAATGATAGGGTATACACAACAGTGCCAAACAAAATTGAAAATATAACCCAAACACAGCTAAATCATGAATTTTTTTAAAAATGTCCACACTCTATTTCTTGACAGTGCCTTCTGTAACTTCTTGTTTATCTCTAGTTATAGGTCACTTCTTAGTTGTCTGCTTACTTCTAACTAGTTAAATCCTTGGCTATGCTTTTGTCTGACTTAGACATCTTTATCTTGTACTCAGGCTTAGAAATGTACAGATAATAGAATTTAACGAATAATTAAATTGCTTTTAATTAAAAGTTACCAAAAAATCAATGCTGAAGGGGCTGTCTGTTAAGATTACATGCAAGTTAATAAACATTCAGTTGTATTGCTCATTAAGAGAATTAAGAGAATGTAATGTTACTGCTCAGCCTTTTTTATAGTCTGTCTAAAGCCTACAGAACTTCATCATAAATCAAGTTAAAAAAATAAAATTTCTTATAAAGCTAAACTACCTAATATATCAATGTTTCCAGATAAGATCCAGCACAAGCTTCTCTGAAGATAGGGAGCATCAATCTTAGGTGATTCATTTCCTCAGCTTCTCCCAATACAATTTAGTGAACACATAGTCTCTGCAATAAAGACTTTTTCCCAAAAGGCTGAATATTTGTACTAAGATGTATTTATGAAGTACAAAAATTGCATCATCTCTTGCATAAAAGCTATATTTGAAAAATGAAATAAGCATCTTAACATTATATTTTTTTTAATGAACCACGTCTCTCACAAAAAAAAAAAAAAAATTGATTTTGTCTCAATAAAGAAATCACAGGGGACTTATATTATGGCGTCGACCATTACGTATTTTACTGTCCTTCAGTTTTCTGAGAAATCCTTACTGTCAAATTCACAGTATGCACATTCACATTTAAGAATCCTGACTTCTACTTGCCCTAGCCTGAGGACAAGAAACTGTGGTTTGCTCAAAAGAACTGAGGGCTGAGCATTTGCTGTTTTGTTTCTGGCATAAGTTGCTTCCGTTTTCTGAGTGAATGTTGAGAAAAATACTTATACACCAGGAAATATTTTTAGGAGCTTGAATGTGAAATACTTCAATAACCTGAAGTTAAAAGATGAAACTGTAAAATTCAATGTGGCCACTTTTCTCAGTTTACAAAAGAGACGGCCAAAGAGAGATTTGAAAATACTCATTACAGAGTTTCTGTCACATACTGTATTGTAAAGCTAGAATGAAATTTTTTTCTTTTAATGAGGTGTGTATGTTATCTAGAGGTATGTACATGGGTGGAGTACCTCTCAGACTCTCTGCAGATGGGACTTCCAGGGCAGGGAGCCATCCTGGAAGCAGCAAGTGTGCATCATGAGTAAGACACATAGACTTGGTCAGTTGCAAAGAGGGCAGCAGGAGGAAGGTGAGATTTAATTTTGTTTGTATTTCGTGCAAAAAGTGTGAGCAGCCAGAAGTGTTCTTGGGGTAGTGACAAAGAGATGGGTGATAATATCATACTCAACGATTAGAGAAGAAAAAAAGCTGCAGAAAAAGAGAAATGCTGATTTTAAAGCCATTATGTCTGAGCATATGCAGTTACAGTATTATGGCAACCAAATTTAAAGTATCAGTTGATGCTTACAAAACAGAGAGATGGCTTTGCTTATTAACTACATTAGGAATCATGAGCAAAAGCTGCCAAATTTTAGCTGATAGGCAGGTTTTCAAGACACAAGCTACTCAATCTCAAAAAGTTATTTGACTAGAAATGCTGGTATGCCTTTAATGGTACCCAATGTATTAATGTCTGATTATAGCTTGGTTCCTTCCTACCACATTATGTCTTTTGCAATGGCCCAATTCACAAATGACAATTAATGACATAAGCAGTATTATGGCAGACAACTGACTGAGTTAGGAGGCAACAGTACAGATTGAAAGGATTACCTGTCACTTCATTGTGCAAAAAGTTCTCCTTGATATCTTATGTTATTCAATAAAAAATCCAAGAGGACTGTTGCCTTCATTTGCATTGTTAAAAACTTTCTCATACAACATATATATGAACCTGTTCTATTTAGAACAAATTAAAAAAACTGCTAAAGAATATGTTTTGCAAGTGCAATTTACTAATTCTTCATTAAATTAGTGGAAAAAGATAATCTGATGTCTACATTTCTAAATATCTGATAGTGTTCTTGGGATTACTTTCACAGTGTGACTGTTCGGTTGTTTTCTGATAGCTTAGTAATCAGATATCAAAAAGTAAATAACATACTTAGAAATCATACTTTGCAGCCTATTCCAGCATACATATCTTACTTGTAGAGCAGGCTTAAGGTCAGAAAAATAATTTTTAGTTTATTTTTTGCTCAAAATATAGTGGTTGGTGCTCAGCTCCTCCATGAAGCATTTTCTACTCAATAACATACACTCTGAAAGAATGCATTGCTTACACTACAATCACTTTTTGTTTTGGGTGGTTCATTTGTACTTAGGATCCTAAAATCAGCTCAATTGTGCATGTTCTACTCTCAGACCACTTCCTAAACACAATAGGTGAAAAAGATGTCTGTTTTTTGTTTGTTTGCTTGTTCTTATCTGGCTGGATTTGTATCTAAGAATGGACTAGGGAATAGCATGTCTAAATAAAACAGGAAGGGAAGACCTATATTGTCCAGCCAATGCTGACTGAATTGGTGAATTGGCAGATTAACAAGGAGAAGATCCTTTGACTTAGGAAGCTGAGCTTGCTAGTTCATGTCAAGGCAACTGCTGAGGAGAGAGGACAGGCTGCTTCTTGAGCAGGTTAACCAATCAACCTGGGTTTCCAATAGGTTTGAATTTCTCATCCCTATGCCTGTCACTTCAGATTCTTTTTGATTTCTTTCTCAGAAAGAAATCCCCTGCTTCACAGGGACTTAATACCTCTCCACTGAAACTCTTCCAGCCTGTTTCAGTGTCTTTTGTCTAGCTGGACTGAAAACAGCCCAGAATTTGCCTGCTTTGGTCCTGTACGTATGTTTGCTGTCTGGCTGCTGTCTCTGGGAATGCTTAAGAAGAAAAAAATAGCTGAAATATTACTGAGGGTTGTCTTTTCATCTCTTTAGACATTTGTTTGGATCTCTTGTTTCCAGTGCTGCTCATTTCCATGAAGTGGAGGCATCTTCATGCCTTGGAAATTCCTCCACATATTCCATGTTAGGTACAAGCATTTCAGAAAGTGCAACACTTTCAGTAACTCATTGTACCTTTGTTTCCTTGGGTAACCAGAATGAGAATATAATTTTTTCTTTCTTGGATTTTATGAGTAAATTCAGCACATAGCAGTGGATGCTTTCTGTTTAAACAAAAATGATGTAACTAAAATTGCTAACTGCTTTTAGCTTTTGAAGCCCTTTTTCTTAGCTTCATCCTGGAATCCAGGTAGAATCCTTTGTTATGCTTTTCTTTTTTTCTTTTTCTCCTTCTGAGGATCTTGAATCTCCTTAATATAAAAACAAAAAAGAACAACAACAACAACAACAAAAAACACTTTATTTATTTATTTTGTAGTGCTATTGTGAGTTTATTTATGGCAGGGATAAAAATGGCTAATATTCAGCAGTCATAACTACTGTGAAGAGACAGTGACTGATAATACCTTGTAAATCTCTATGCTAACATGCCTGCTGCCAGTACTGCATGCATCTACTTTTTCAGAATAACATCTAGCTGTCCAGAAGGAAAAAGTTATTGTTAGCGGAAGTAATTTCCAAGGACATAATAGTTAAGAGGGAGGGCATGTCAGTTTGTCCTAACATCTTCCAATGTATGCTATTTCATTCAATGTTATCCACTTCTCAGGCAAATTAATCCTCCAAAATACAGGGTTTTTTTTTGTACTGAACATAGCTGTTTTAATGACTACTTTCTATGAAGATGATCATCAACCAGAACACTGATAAATACACAATTTAAGACTTCTAGTACAGAAACAGCTGTTTAGTATCTAACAGTTTCACGTGCTTAGTCAGAAAGAAATTATTTCTGCCCTATATGAACCATTTTAGCATTCCAGGATATGCTTGGTCTTAATAGCTGCCCAGTATCTAAGCAAGAAGAGCAGCTTGGATTTCAGGCCCTGAAAGCTCTGGCATTCCTTTCTTGTGCTGTCTCCGAGTTCCATGTGGTGCCTTTAATTGTGAACAAGTAAACATTAGTCTGGTGGCTTGAGCAATTCAGTAGATGAAATGAGACAGAAGCTGTCTCTGCAGGTGGGTTAACAGCTGCTGCCAAGTGCCTCTCTATCTTACTATCTCAGAACAAGCCTCAGAGATGAGGCTGAATAATTTCCAGTGTCATATGAAGACTGGAAGCAGCAGGAGAGATTTGCTCTGATTCTTATGAAAAAGATTGATGCAGTGTTTTCTTCTGAAGACTTGAAATTGAGATGGAAAAACACTTCATTTGTTTCTTTTTCCAAGTAATTGTATTTCAAATCTTAAAGTAAGCATGCAAATGCTGGCCTTTGTAAGTGTAGTCGCTGGCCTTTGTAAATGTAGTTGCAAATAGTAAGCAATTAACTCTCTAAATGCAACTACCTCTAATTTAGCTATCAATTAATTTCATCTCAGTGCCTCAAATACTGACACTTGCAAATAAGTAGGACAATCTGTCTGGAACAAATAGCTTGTGAATGTAATTCCCTATCTTATTTGCAGACACTTGTTCTTGACAGAAGCTTTAAGGAGGGGAGAGAAAGCTGCCATGTGGAAATAGCTTTGGCAAAATAAATGGATAAAAGCTCCCTTTTTCCTACTGCAATCCTTTTCCTTCCCCTTCCCTTCTTTCTGCATATTGGCCAAGCTACTACTACTTCTGTACCCTAGACGTGAGATTCCCATAATTAGCAAAGGGTCAGCAAAATTAATTAATTAATTAGGAAATAAAGGAGACTTGTTTGGAAAACAAAACAAAATCTTCATTGTTCTTTTTTCTGAGCTGTCTTTACATGTAAAACTGTTTCATGGTAAGCTGACTTTTACAAATTCGTTTTTGCTCATCTCAGTAATCGAAAGAGGGACATATTTTCCCACGCAGGAGGCTATTGCATCAGCAGGCCATTTCTGTTAGTGCATGTCTGTGACAGGAAAAGGGTTGCTTTCTAAAAATCCATAGAAAGCAGATGAAATGTCTTATCTATGCAACTGAATCTCGAGCTATGATCTATCTGTCTTTCATGAGATAATGAGGGTCACAGTGGGTCAGGATTAGAATGGATACTTCCAGGAAAAATAGAAGTGCAGTTGGAAGTAGTCTTTAGTGCACCAATAAGTGGTACTTGCCCTTTGACTCAGTGATACAATATAGCACGAGAGATACCATAATGGTCTATTCAGTCTCCTAGTTTGGTGTCCGAACAGATCAGTTATATTTAGTGTAGAGCAACATAAAGATTCACTCTGGTAGGTCTGTCATAATACAATTATATGACTTTTGATGGACAACAAAAGAAATAAGGAAACATATTTTTTTCCAAATCTAAACTCTTTAAAAGTAGGTTGCTGAAAAGATTGTTTCCTTACATAGTGTAAAATTGGTGGGTATATAACATAGAATAAATAAGTAAATAGTAGAACATATGCAACCTTCAGTTAATGCAACTGCTAGTTTGCCTGAACCTCAAAAGTATACCAGAAGGATCACTCTGGGCATGCCTCCCTTCTCGGGCTCTTTTTCTTTAGTACTAGTCCTGCGTCTCTTCCTGAGACGAGACAGAAAGTTTAAGGGGTATTTTCATAACTCCGTGAAACCAATCTTTTAACAGTGTGGTTCTTCCTAAAAAGATTTTTATAAAGCAGAAATAATTTTGTTTTTTAATCAGTAGCATTTAATAAAATGAGCATGGCTAAATGCAAGGAAGTTGGAAGCTGGCACTAGAGCAAGGTTCATTAAGAAAATAGAGATAAACCTTGAGTGTAATGGGGAAGGCTTTAAGGTCACTCTAATGCAGTATGTTGTAATCATAAATCCATTGATACAATGAGAAACTATACTCAGCTAAATTTTCTCATAGAACAGGTGGATTTCCTTGACTCCTCAGTGCTTTTCAGATCCCACTGCTGAAAATGTTTAATGATCCCAGTTCATATTCATGATATGTTGCAAAATTATCTGATTATCAGATGGCAAGAAGCTAGACTGAGAATTGGATCTCACCCTATAAATAGTATTAAAACTACTGCTGCCACATCATTTCCCATAAGAGCTCTGTTTTGAAATAATATATTTCAAAAACTTTCATCTGTGTTTTTCATCTATGCATGATGGACTTAAACCTTCTCTCAACAGACACATTTTCAAAGTTCTGATTTCAAAATATCTTCCAGTTTTCTTAGCATTCACATGGAAAATATGCAGAAGTTGACAACTGAGAACGGAGAAGGGAGACACTGAAATAAAATCTTTGAGATTGGGCTTGTCTGAGAAGTTGAGTATGCATGTAGTTAAGTGAACAACACATGTTCTAAAAGGCATATTTACAAAAGAAGCAGTAGGACTTAATCCTATCTTTGTGCAGTGCTTCAAAACAGTTTTCTAAGCTTGGCTCAAGGTAAGATTTCTTTTCAAAGTGAAAATTTTAGGAATTCTTGCCACCATCTTCACTTTGTTAATGGTTTCATGAAGCAGCTCTTCTGTTTTCATTTCATACGAAGTGCAACTTTAAACCATCATCAGAGTCCTTCTGTTAGGCCTGAATTTCACCCATGGCAATGTCTTCTCCCTCATCTCTTTATGGGTGCTAACGTTAATAGTTGCACAAAAGCCATTAGCAAAATGTCGACACAAATAACCTCTGCATTAGCAAAGAGCTTTTGGTCTCCGAAGTAGAATCACATTTCCCTAGGTGTGTACAGAGAACAGGAAAAACATTGACTGGGTATTTACGGAGTTCTAAGTGCTGAATGGAGCTTTACAGAAAATCAACATGAGCATTTCCCATGCAATCAGCCTAAGATACTGTGGATACAAAATGATATAGTTTACCTCCAGGGCAGCCTGAGAAAAGGTGAGTCTGGGATGAAGCCATCTATGTTCCTCATGTGAAGGAAGATCCTTGGTAGCAATGTATGGAAGTAGCGTGGTTAACTCACCTGTTCAGTGTCAACACAGAGGTTAAGGATATAGAC
Source organism: Centrocercus urophasianus (assembly GCF_019232065.1). Taxonomy (NCBI): domain Eukaryota; kingdom Metazoa; phylum Chordata; class Aves; order Galliformes; family Phasianidae; genus Centrocercus; species Centrocercus urophasianus. The sequence continues at coordinate 12,188,533 of NW_024884364.1, read as the reverse complement.
AGACAGACAGCTGCTTCTGAATAATTTTAGAGGCACGTGCTGGGAAGCAGTGTTATCTTCAAGGAAAAATCTTCCAGGGACTCAGTATCTGGAAGAAGATTTTTTGACTGGTGAATGAGTTTGATGCTCAATTCTTGTTTCCATTTCAAAAGATATATCTGATAAATCCAGATGTTTAATCATAATGATGTGTTGATGCTCTGTGAGGCTACCAAGTGAGGGAGTTCAGTACCCACCGAAGGGAGGTTGAAAACAAGCCTTTTGTTTAAGACAGGCTTTGCGTTAAATGGTGTATAAAAAGTGAGGTAAAGAATCTCTCTCAAAAAGGCAAGTTTCACTTAACGTAGATTTCTCAACACTTAAAGGTTCCATGAAATGGGGGAGGAAGTGTAGAAGTAGCATAGATGTAAATCTACAGCTACTCTACAGAGTTTGTGTATATTAAATCAAATGTTTGCACAAGTGTTGACTGTATTGGTAGGTGAGATGCCATGCTACAGACAGACAGCCTAGACCTGCCAGTCTAAATCTTCAGACCTTCTGTTTTGCTTTGTTTTTCACTCCCTCTCCCCACTCCTCACTTCCACAGCTCTTCCTTGAGATACATAATGCTGAGATAAAACTTTGGGGTTTTTTTTTGCTTTTAGTTGCTTTGAGGTTTTTGTGTTTGGTTTGCTTGAATAATAGAGCATGGCAAACAAGGTGTTAGATGAGGCATGAAGAAAATTCTGATACTTTTTAATATCAGCTGTTAAGTTGTTGAATACATGGCACTTCACAGGGGAGCAGGCAATCAAGTTAAACTTTAATGGTAAAACCACATTGTTCTGTTACACCTTGCCTTTCATCAGTAACATGATAAAAAAGAGGTGGTCAGCTTGCTGGAAACACTACTACTGAAATAGAAAATGACACACTGATTACCTTTTTGGTTATAGAATATATTCATATAACTATTCTTGAGTGGCAGAAAAGCAGGTGTTCAGTACGGCTAGAAATACTGGCATAGTTTGTGCAGAATTTTTGAGGAAGTGTACAGCTTAAGACAAGCAAACTGTATTATTAAATCTTGTGTGGGGAAAAGGCATGTGCACCTAATTAAGCTTAATAAATTTGATTTTCTAACACACGTATTTTTGGCTATAGATGTACATACTGTCTCAGAGGCAACGGAAAATAATAAAGTTAATTCACTGCAGTCGTGTAAGACAGTTGTGCTCATGGTTAACCTGATTATATTTCTTTTTTACATGTATTTGTTTCTTAATGTAGAGTCAGGATCTCTCAATGGCACATACTGTGGAGATGAGTGCAGCAGTCCAAAAAAGAAGAGAATTTTAACAGAAATGTTGCCAAAGCAGAGCTAGCAGGAGCAGCTAAGAAATGACACATTTAAGATGTTAATTTTCTCAGCAGCAGTCAGATGATAGGAGGCCTGTAATGGTATCCGTGAAGGGGAGTTAACAGCTGCTGTCTGCTCTTGGTGGACGACCGTATTAGAGCTGATTCCTCAGGCACAGTTAATTAGTGTACGTAGAAGAATGAGCTGTAGAGGATGGTGGCATTTGTCATTCTTGATCTACAGCAGGCATTTAAACCACATTTCAGTAGCGGAATCCCCAGAATGATTTTCTGTGCGTCTGTTTGTGTCATGTTGTAAGCTGTCAAAACCACAGTCTGAACTAGATGTTTATCACAGCTTCTGCGGTCTGAAAAACAAGAATCTCAGTTAGTTTGCTGTTACGGAAATAGCAAGTCACATAGAAATGTCCTGGAAAACAGTCCTAATGTTTGTGAATGCTTGAAAAAGCTTGTGTATTCTAAAGAGAATACTTATGTCCTCTGCTAAATCTACACATTACTGGTATCATAAACCATTACAACTGCAGCATACATGTTAGATTGTGTATATTACAGTTCATTAACCAGCCCTCGGGCTGACTAATTGTGCCAGATGGTATAATTTTTGTTTATACTTGACTTACCATGAGTGTTACTATCTTGATTCTGATATTTATCTGCACTAAGCTGAGAGGGAGGAAGGGTTCCTAATTCACAGGTGCCTTCACTGAAAAGACCAATTGCAGATGGAAACATTTTAAAGAGTTGTGATTCTAGATATAACAACAGAAATGTGAACAACCAGCATTTGCCAAAGCTGATACCGAATAAGACAACATCACCCCAAAATCTTCTGGTCAGCCTTTGAGCATGCTAGCTTGGATCTGTGGGGAGATTCATACTCATATATTGGTGTTTTGCAGCGGTGCAAATTAATATTTATGTATGAGTTCATTTTGATTATAAATCTCTAAAATAATCACCTTTTACTGTGCTCAAACAAATGTGGTATGCTTCAACCTACTTTGCTTTCTTCCTAGCCAAAGACTGACACTTGAAAAATTTGCCTCCTCGTTACTCTCTCCCCCTGAGCTGGGCCATGTGTATGAATTTAATGAGGATGAATGTTAGATTGTTTTTGTTAGGGACTCTGTAGAACATCCTGTGTTCCCTGCTGACTCTTGGAAGAGAAGTGTTTTGTTTGTCTAAGTAATTTTATCATAACAGGTAAGCAAATCAAATCAATTCCATCAAAATTTTGCAGAGCAGTGAGTGCATCCACTTCATCCAGCTTGAATTTAGCTGAAGAGGTGACTTGCAAAACCTGGTGGAGCACTTCTGTTGGAGTTATCCCTTCAGTAATCTTCACATAGTTTGGAGGTTGTGATTTCAGAGGAGAAGAATGATTACCCAAATGGTTTCATCAAGTACATCTTGTTCAGAAAAAAAATAATTGTAGCCAGGAAAAAACCCTTTGCTGAAAAGGAGGTAATAAACTGTTACAATCCTCTTATTCTGCAAGCTTCCTTAATGTCCATTTGGCCTACTTTAGACCCTTTTTATGAAAAGGCTGTATTCACGTGATGTGATACTGCAATATGCTTGGCTGTGTGAAACTGTAGAAGTCCAACACTGTGCTCTGAGCATTCCTCTGCAGGCTGCTGCTTCAAGTATGAGCCATAGAGATAAAATATCAGTATGCAAGTTTTTAAAATTGAAGATGTAGGTAAATAATTTCAGAATAAAAGTTAATATCCTTCTAAAGATGCTGTAGACAGTTGAGATATGCACTGAATAATCATGTTGATAAGCACATTAAAATGGAAGCTAAAAATCTTCTGCTGGAGAGGGATTCATTTTTAACAGGCACAGATAATCTTTGCTTGTGGTACTAATGGAAACCAAAAACCAGCAATGCAAGTACAGGTTTTTAGTTTTGTTTTGTTTTTGTCTTTTGGTTTGGTTTTGTTTTTCCAGAGAGAAGGCAGTCTGGGTTACAAAACAAACCCAGGTTAAAAAGAAACAATTATTTTGCTATCTATTGCTTAATGCAACTACTTAGATACTCAGTATCTCAGTTCTCAGTAGCCCTGAGAACAGTTCTTACAAGAACTCACAAGCAATCTTACTGCCAACTATTTAATTTTGCTGTGGAGCAGCTCTTATCTTTTTAATTTTAGTAGTAATTAAATCTCTTCTCTCATGCATCTGAGCAAAAATGGTATAATCTTGACAGCTCTTTGAGACACAGTATACCTTTTGGAAAGGAGGGGGATGGAAGAGGCAGGGCTGAGTAATTTAATTTATTTTTAAAATGTCGTTCAGAGTTGTATACTTGAGAGGCTCATGTGCCTGTTGCTAGGTTTGCCTTTCACTGCTATGGCAACAGTCTGGTGGTAGGGCTCAGTGGGAGACGGCAGTGTGATTTATTGCTGAGGGCTCACTGTCCTTAGGGTGAACAGGACAAGGTTGTCAGTTTTACACCACAGGGCTGGAGCAGAGGCAAGCATTTTTAAAATCATGCAGCTTCAAATCCACCTGTCACTCTCTTTCCCTTTCCCTAGGGACTGAAACTGGTAACAGAGCTGAATGCAGGGTCTTCCCCTTTCAGTGGAAAGAAAGAACACATGGAGAGGATGCAAACATTGAGCAAGAGGTTTTTAGATTCATTAGGAGCACGTGTAATCTCACTCATCATTACCTTACTGGTAAACCTATAGCAAAGTGAATTGTTCTGAAATGAAAGCAGCTGATGGTACTTACATGAGATGCTCTGATCAATTCCGACATTTATTCCAAGCACTTCTTATTTGACTTCTGACTGGTTGAGGTTTTCATTTGTTTGCGAGGTCTTTTCCTATGGATAGCTATGTTTTCACAAATCTCAGCTCATGAAATAGAGTGAATGGGTGTGACAGTGTCTGAGAGCATACAAGGGGATGTGTGTGCAGCTTGGGCTACAGCTCAGGGATGCACCCACAGTGCAGGGAGTTAGCCATACTGCCTCCCTTTCTCGGGGCTTACATGTTTGACCTGGAAACATTTGTATTATGCACTCTGTTCCCTTCATCTGGGTTCAAGACTTCACCTTGCCTTCTCCTGATCATAGAAGTTTGTGTGCATGCCATTCCTGAAGGAAGCATGCTTCTTACCCTTATTGTAAAATCCTGGTTGCTGGATGGTTGTGCTGATATTTGCACAGCATCCTAATCATGAAGTACTATTCCCTGCCCTCTGTTGGAGGCTTGAAAACACAGGTATTTCTCTCATGGCCTTCACAAAAATGCCTCAACCTCAGAAGAGTAGCTTGCCTGGGCTGGACATGGTGCTGCTAGAAGTCACTACAGGGAAGGGATGGCAAGAGGAGCAGAGAGTTAAACAAGAAACAGCTTCACAGCTCTCCTGAGAAGATTTGTAACTTAGATACATTAGATCTTGGCTGAACCATTTCACAGTTGTGTGAAGAATGAACTTTGTCTTCTCATGTCTTTTCCATCTCGATGAAACTTTGGAGGATGAGGAGAAAAAGACATGTTTTCATACGTATAAGCAGAACAGAGCTGTCTTTTTCAAAAGGTCATATATTGCAAACATTGACTTCTGTGACTTCTGTGAGAGAGGTTTCTAACGGCTGCTGAGGTCACCTGATTTTTGGAGATTTCTAGTTTTCTTCACAGAACTATAAAAAAAAAAATAATTTGAGCAGCTACAGGTAAGTTATTTTTGTAATTTGTATTTTGAAATTTATTTCTAGATATTATTGCTACAGTTTAGTGCTCAGAAACTCTCATGAGTGTGTTGGAAGCATTTTTTAGGTCTTAAACTGTGGAGTATCCCCTAAATAACAGGTGCAGTTTCTATATAATTAACAGAATTTTTCTAGAAGTAGTTGGATGTATAACCTCAATACATTAACAAATAAATTCCAAGAGATGAGGAGAACAGCACTATGTAACTGCCATTTTTAGTTAAAATATATATAATCAATTTTGCAATTGGCCATCTACTCGTTTTGGCTCAGGTTTTAGGCTGATCAACTTCCTGGTACCACAGTCATTATTTCTGTTTTCTTTCTTGTTTGTCATTCTTTGTTTTCAGGATTATTCACTCATTATAATACAGTCATGGCAGAAACAGTGGGCATCCCCTCAAAGGTGCCCACTGCTCAGAGACATGATTTAGCAGAGGGTTGTTAGAGTGAGGGTAGTATGGTTAGTTTGCAGTTGGACTTGATGATCTTTAAAGTCTTTTCCAACATGGGCGATTCTATGAATGCTTTCCCTCTTCCCTCTTGCAGGTTAAAGATAAAATTAGACATTAGGATATTTACACAGTAATTGTATTTATATAATTCAATTTAATTAATTTTATATTAAATTATATTTTGTTAATTTTTCCATCTGCACGTATTTGTGAAGCAAGGAAGCCACTTTCATATTCCTAATGCTTGCAAAGTTGTGATTGAAAATGAAATACCTGGAGAGAGAACATCCTGTTTCTAAGTTTCCTAGTGATAGTTTTCAACATATTCATTCTTTTCTTATCCTCTGCCACAGTTTAAAAGAATAAAATCTGTTAACAACAGGCATATGTGATCAACAGCTCCTCCTACTTCAAATCTGTCTTTAAGCTTCACTTTTTGGGAGTCCTTCCTACATTAACCTTCTGTTAGGGTTTATATCAGACCAAAATGTAGTAACTGTGGTGCTGTGCAAATGTGTGCGTGTTATATTGCAAACTTGTTTGCTAGTCTGTTGATGGATGTGATTGAAATCTGCTGGCAAAAGTACAAATGTACGTTCTCTGAAAATTGGATGAATAGTTACTTAAAGAGATGCACAAATAATTGAATTTTTATCCATTTAAGAAATATACCATCTTGATTTAGCTGATGCTTTTGAACGAAGCAGGATCCCCAGATTCTCTGGGTTCAATTGGTTCACAAAATAAGGCAAATGAAAAGATGTTGCTAAATGAATCAGTGTCTTAAGTAAACAACTGTCATTTAATTCAGTTTTTCTATAAATACTTTGGTTAAATTCACCCTTATTTCCTTTAGGATAGTTATTGATAGTTAATGGGAAAGTTTTGCTCACCTTATTACAAAAAGGTTAGTGTTGCTTTATCTCATGTTTGCTTTTAGAATTTGGTTCTGATACAAAGGTTGGGGGCTCTGGCTTTGTTGATTTCAGGCTGCTTTACTTCATACCAGTCCTGTTACAAAGCCTGTGCCTCTGTCATGTATGTCAAATATCTGTGTGTCTGGAGAGATTACCATCAGACTCTAAGGTGTTTATTCAGAATATATGAAAGGGAAAAAGACACAAAGCTAAGAAAAGACTCAAAAGGAAGCAGCACATCCACACGCCATTTCTGACTGTTAGCAATTGATGTGGCTGGGCTCTTTTCAGAGTGAATGGCCAAAGGAGCCTTCCCTGTTTGACATTCTCCCCTGTGTCTCATCTGCACTGCACAAAGAATCTGTTCAAATAAATTGTATTTCTAGGTCAGCCACACCTCCCAGTGAACAGGGAGAGGCTTGGCAGGAAGAAAGGAAAGGTTCACTGCTCTTCTAATTTTACATACAGGCATGATAAGGCTAATGGATTGGGATATGTTAACTACACTTAGGCATAAAAAACTAATGATAACTATTTTCTTAAAGTAAATGCTACTACTCCTTCTCTGGCAGTAATTTCAGAAGTGATTGAATATTCATGAGTTGTTCTTGATAATGAGATTAAGGCCTCTCTTATCTCATTGTGTTCTTACACATTCTTCAGGAGAACAAAGAAGGTATCTTATAGGTTACTGAACACTCAAACTTATTTTCTGCAGAAGGAGAAAAAATGTTTTGTTTGAGCTGAGAATAGAAGAGCAAACCCTGAATATTTAGCTGGCAAACCAATGGACATGGATATAGAGTTCAGTCCTGACAGCTAACGAATACAACCAATAAACCATGGAAGCCATATCTTTTCTTTAAAAAAATACATAAATGATAGCTGTTGTAATATTAAAAATATGATTTTTTTTTTTTTAACTAGGTCCACATATGAAAGCAAGTGGTGAATTCTATACTGAACTAAGTGAATGTTCTCTTAGAGTGAAGGGTGTTGGATAACACACAAGCTGTAGAGATGGCTGTGAGCCTTGCTCCTTCTGTTTTCTTCCTATTTTCTCTGTGCTGCTTCTTCCATTCCCACCTCCAATACAGCCCGGTGAGGCACAGGGCTGTCCATCAAGGGCTGTAACATTTACCTCCCATCCCCTTCCGCAAGGGTTGCAATTGCTCTAACATGTTTTCTAGCCACAGTTTTTTTTTTTATTATTATTTTTAAATGGATAAAAGAACTATGCCCACAGCAGAGAAGATTAATTCACTTTCAAATAAATCATATTTGCCTAATACCTGTTTAAAAAAAAAAAAAAAAGGGGGTATTTTTTTGGTTCAATATGGAAGGCAGATAAGAGTCTTGATTTTTGTACCGGAGGCAGTGTGAGTAGCATTTTTCAGAAAATAGAATATTGTAGGGGGATTGGAGCCATAAAGAGGGGAAGAAACATTAGTTTGGTAAATTTCTGTGTGTCTGATTTGGAGTTGTTGTTGCACACAACTAATGCTCTAGGATTTAAACTTGTGTTTACCAGTCCTTCAAATTCGGTAACAACAACAAAGCAGTTGTGTTAATTCATCACGTGATGAGGCTTTACTTCAGAGGATGCATTTATTCCTTGATCAAGAGTGTTTTTTTCTTATAACAATTTTATGTAGATAACCGCAGTTAACAAAAGACAGCAGTTGGGCATCATTTGCCTGAAAAACAGAAAAGATGACTGCATTTTAAAAAAGAGAAACATGTATTTTATGAAATTTATACAGGAAGACTTTTCTGCAAAGGATCTAGTACAGCAATTACACTCTGTAAGAGTAAAGCATTTTAAATGCTCATGGTCTGAAACACGTGTGTTTTAATGAGAATGGGTTGTAGTTTAGGTTTATTTAACAGAAATGGTTCAGAACCCTATCATGGACCTGCTTAAAGTTGTGCTAATGAGGATAACTGACCAATGTTCAAAGTACTTTTCCCCTAAACCCCATCTATAACTTTGCTGAATGCTGGAAGCAATTACAATTCAGAAAACTCTGTACCCTCCTGTACTGAGTTGTCCTGGCTTCTGTGTCTCAAGACAGATACAGAGGAGCTGATTGCTGCTCTTTTACCTTGTCAAAATGACTAAGGGAATGGGGCATCTGCCCTGCAAGGAACACTGAAAAGACTGGTGCTCTTCCATTTCAATCAGACATCTGTGGTGAGTTATGACCAAGGTTCATAGTATTAGCAAGGCAAGAGACAATGAGTCAACATCATCTCTAAATCTCACCATAGGAAACCTAGGAACTGGGAAGTAGGTTTAAATGAATTTGAAACAGATCAAGTACTTTTAATATGGACTTATGGAACTTGTTTCTAAAGGAAGCTGTAGAGGTAGACAAGAGTATAAGCAAATGCAATAATAATAATAATAAAAAAGGCAAATTGTGATGGATGACTGGTCCTCTAGCAGACACGGAATACTCAGGAATAAGAGTATTATATTCTATATATATGAATATATTCTTTCAGATGTGTGCTAGAGCAGCATAAGAGTAGTAAGTTATAGGTGGTGTCAGGGATCACAGAATCATAGAATGGCTTATGTTGGAAGGGATCTCAAAGATCATAAAGTTTCTACCCCCTGTCACTAGAACAAGTGCTAAATTAGGTTGCCCAAGGCCCCATCTAACCAGGCCTTGGACGCCTCCAAGGATGGGGCATTCACAGTCTCTCTGGGCAGCCTGTGCAAGCATCTCATCATCCTCTCAGTGAAAAGGGTGAGATGTTCCATTCCCACTGAAAAAGGGGCACCATGAGTTTGTTCCCGTAAGGCACTCCTTATATTCTTAACATTAGCGAAAACCTCTATTTAATGATCATTTCCTTTTTTATCCACTGACAGTGGGGGGGGGGAGGGATGGGAAACAACAACAAAAAAAAGCACTCTAAGCTTGGGGCCAAGTTTGAATTCCTTAGCTCTCATTACGCACCTGAGCTGAAGCTGTGAGCTGGTTGTGCTTTGAAAACCCATGCAAGATACAAACCTACCCATTTTAATGTGTGGTGAGGATAAAATTGTTGAGAAAAGAGACTGCTTGCCCTTACAACTCTTGATACAGTCTATGACAACTGCATAAATTCTTTCTCTCTGTGCACTTCTACTGGGGAGGAAAGGAAAACTTTATCTTCTCTCTGCTGAGAGCAGAACAGCTTGCCAAGGAAGCGGAGGAAAGCTCTCAGACTCAGCTGAGAGGCAGATCTGCCTTTTACTGTCTCCCAGACAAGGCTTCAAGGCTTTGCCTATATGAGAACACTGTTTTTCTGTTGCTTTTAGTCAAATCACAAAGAGAATAAAGCATGATGACAGAGGAGATCTTGGGCAAACACCTGCTTCGGATGATGATAAAAAGCACTAGTAACTGGAAATCTTTACTGAGACCAGTGCCTGCTTGTCTTCATGGTTTACTGACATGCTAAATGTTGTTGCAGTTAGTGGCTTGAGTGGAGAAGTAGTGGTTGCTAAGAGAGGTTGAGTCTCAACAGACCCAGCCTTGGCACATGTCCTGGTTTGGAGAGAGAAAGGGCAAAATAATAGACTACCCAAGAAAAATAATGTGTCTACTTTGCTAATGAAAGGTTTGAGGTCTCAAATCTCAAAGTAATGCATTATATATGGATTTTAAGAAGCTTTGAATTTTTTCTTTTTTTTTTTTCTGGAAGATTTGGTGCTCTGTGTGAAGCATCTGATGTGGGACTTAGCTGCTTACAGTGTGTTTCACAATACTAGAGAGAGCAATTCTACCTTCATCAGTGGCCTTTAGAAGGATTGCAGCAGCATGGATATAATATTTTTTAAATTTCAAGATACTGAGGTGTTGATGAAGAAGCATGTGAAAGGTCAGGTAGACTGTTTTTACCATCTGCTGTAACTTTGTTGACCTGAGTAACGTCTTCAAATGAGATGCAAAAATGATCACTATGCAGCATGCATCATGTAGATTAATTCAGTGGCAGAACTTTGTGTTCAGAAACTGAAAGACTGGAAGCTAATATTGATGTAATAAAATACACTCAGTTAAAATTTGCTAGCTGAAAATCGTAGCGTGAAGTCATATAATTAATGTATACTAACCTGATACCTAGTGTTGCTAGGTGTCAAGTGAGGACATTGTAAAGTAAGATAGGAAAATGATTGATAAGTCTGGAGAATATGAAGTATGGAAGAACATGAAGAGTGCAAAACCAGAATAGTAAATTAGAAAAATATATACAACTTCATATGCATACAAGAAGTCATATTTTTGGAAGAAAAATTTTTGCTTTTTTTATTTACTTTTGTATGATCTGAGACTGAACATTTTTTAAAAAGACAACAGTGTAAGCCAGTCACAGAAATATATGCTGTTCAATTCTGTTTCCTTATTTCATTGTGCTAACAGAATATGCTTTTCCACATACTAGGAAGCTCCATCCACAGGAATCTACGCTTTCTGGAAATGCAGGCATTCTTTACATTCTTTCAGTGATTCAGGAGACAACAGGTCACTTCTCACCAAGGTCTGCCTTAGAAAATCAACACAGATATTTGCAGTCATTTGTTATAATTGACTCGTCCAGATTTTCAGTTGGATGCTATATAGAAAGCCTTGATAGGGCAGTTTTGATGGTACTGTGTCCATGCTTCATAAATGGAAGTAGCTGCTATTCATTTGAGACCTAATCTTACAAGTTTTGGAGATGCAGATGATACAATCAAACAGAAAACATGTTCTCCTGTAGATTCTGTGTTCCAAGAGTGAAAAAAATTACAAGACTTACGCAAATTTTACTGTATTTTTTCTGCTTATAATTATAATATTTCAAGTACGCTGATAATAGGAAGACAGAGGAAGGCAGGGGGTTGGTTTTTTACTATCTGAAAAGTCCAAAACTACTTCTTGTCCTCCACCTATTGTTTTTTTTATTCCAAACTGACTGTATTCAGACTAACCACGTGTTCCAGTGATTCCTCTTTCTTTCCTAACAACTCTAGAATTGAAGCTCTTTCTCATTTGCATGATGACAAGAGTTTAGTCTCATAAAAATTTTATTCTTCATTTTCCCTGTTTTCATCTCCCAAAAAAGTGTAAATTTTAAGCCACGATATTTGAGATTTTTTTTTTAAAACATGTTTCAGAAAATGATTTTCATAGGAAATATCTGAAAACACCTTTGGAGATCACCCACTAAACATACTGTACTCATTTCAAAGATGGATATTTAGGTGTCCTGTTTGCCAAACACTGGTATCATCACAGCTTGAAATATTTCAAATGCAAAGGATGTACTGTTCTGCTAGAAATAAATTTATTGTATTATTGCTGGTTTAGAAAATCTTGAGGAGGGTAGAAGTATATTCCAGTTATGATAGGATACCTACTATCCGAGATCTGTCAAAAACCAGTTCACCAGTAAGTAAGCAATATGTATTTCCAAAAATCCTGCTTAACATGAAAGCTACTAGATGCAGTACAGTGAGAGGAATGGAAAAACTCTGAGGTCTATCCACTTTGACCTTAGATGTAGCAAGATTCCTAAAATAACTTCACTGTCTACATTAGATTAGTTGTCAGGCTGTGTTCAACTTCACTGCCTGCTGTGTTTCAACATGACTTGAATAAGCTTTTAGATCATGACTTTAATCCTAGAGATTCTGAAGCAACACCACAGTGTCTTTTAAAATACATGGGTATGAAGCAGCTGTTGAAAATGGAATACCATGGATGAATAGGCTTCTCTGTTACACAGATTGGACTTGCTGTCATTTTTCCTTGAAAACTGTGTTCTGAAAAGCATGTGCACAAGATATTAGTTTTCCATAATTTCTAGTACATCATATCACCTGCATTTAAGTGTGGGGTTTTTGTTTCTGACTAAGGACTGTATGTAAACTCAAAGCACACACACACACAAAAAAACAATAAAATAAAAAGGATTTGAGGCAACTACTTCAAATGGTGCCTACATACTAGGGCTGCTCTGACAATAATATCTCTTATTTTGTTTTGTTGGCCCATGACGTCAGAGGCAGGTGTTGGTCATATGGCAGTAAAGGTTGAACCTTCCTGCCAATACTCCTTTGCATTCTGCTGCTCTGGGACAGATGGAAGCAAAAGGGCGATCTGACAAACTGACATCTGACAGGGAAGTGCAGGTGAAGCAATGATGCGTTATTGAAAAAATGGCAATCATTGCAATTCACTGATGATTACTGATCATCTATGGAAAACAAAGAGTGGATTTGAGCGCAGTGAGGTGGTGGAGTGGCATGTTTCAATAGTGGAGAAGGCAACATAAAGGACAAGCCACATTCTGGATGGCCATGCTCAGGTGCCACATCATAAAATGAAGAGTGTCTTGATCAGGTCTTCCATGTGAATAGGGAGATTTCTACCAGGCAACTGTCTGTGGAGTTAATAGTGGGTTCATTGCTCTCCTAGAGATGGCGGCAACACTGGAATCCTGTAAGTTTGCATTAGTTAGATCCCATGACTAGATACATAGGAACAGAAAGAAAAGCACGTGCAAGTTTGTCAGCACCTCTTGAACCATTATAAAGGCTGAAGGTGACATTTTCCTGGATCCCATCATTCCTGGATCTCATCATTATCGGTGGCAAGACAAGATGTCACGACTACTAGCTAGAGTCAAAACAGCAGTCCATGGAGTGGAGGCATGTGAATTCCATAGTGAAGAAAAATTTCAAGATTAGGATTTGGTGCTTTTTGACTTCCATGTTTGGGCTGATGAAAGATGCATGAGCAGCATTTTCTTAGCAACATCATCACAGCAGCTACAAAACAGTGGGTCACTTCTACTGGGCAAGTATCCCAAGCATTTTTTCATCACTGGCAAAAATGCATAGCAAATAGTGGTGCCTATGTTGAAAAATCGTATTTCGAAGCTGAGAATTTACTCTGTCAAATAGTATTACTGTGCTTTTCGTATCATTTGGAGTTTCCATGGAGATAAATCAGAAGCATTACTTTCAGAATTGCCTACATATTTTGGACCTCTGAGGTTGAGCCTGCAAGCATGAAAGCTAAGGCCCAAATTTTCAGTGAGCTACACACATAGATGATGACATTATTAAATTCAGAGTCTTACTTGACAGAAAGTAATACATAGTAGGTTTCAGAAAGCTATCTCCTTGGTAATTCCACCCAGAACAAGATCATGAAGAATTAACAGCTCTTCCAAACTCTAAGTACTGGGAGTTGACCACAGAGGGAAATTGAATTATCCTGCTCGGAAGAATTGCATGGTCATGTGTTCCCATCTCATTCCCATCCATGGATATTTTGATTCCTGAGCTGGCACTGGCAAGTGCCCAATACATTTAAAGCCCTTCAGGATTGTTGATCAAGCCTGTTTACTGTCAGTCCCTACTGACACACCCTTAGACAGATAGGCAAACCTTACTTGTTAACACTTGCAAATTCAGGTCGGATCTTCTGCTTCAGCCAACATGGCTGTGAGCTGGTGGATCGCTTGTGTACAAGCTGGGATCACTGTGTCAAGACATACTGAAGGTCTTAAACAGAGTGTATGTTTTCTTATCTACCCTTTTCTCCCCTCTAGCATTCCTGTGTGTGAGAGCTCTCATCTCTCTTTCTATTGCCGCAGAGGATGAGTGTATGGAAACTGTTGATCACGGCCTGAACCTCTGATTGACCACCTGAGACAAGCAATGAGTCAGCCATGGGAGCACAGGTGAAGGCAATTCACCTGTGCTACCAGATGGGATGGAGCCTGGCTCCACCTCTCCTAGACGCCATTTAAGGTCTGTCTTATGAAGTCATGGAGTGGCCTTGGGCTTTACTCCTAAGTGAAAAATGTGGAAATTTAAAGCACTCAAGCTAAGCTTATTTTAACATCAGATCTCAGATCTAGCCCAGTATTTAAATTCTAAATTCATAATAATCATTAACATTCATATTATCTCTCCATAACATCTTCCTCTATTGCTCAAGATCATGAGTTTAATAGTTCAAGTCAGCAGTGAAAACGTTTTAAGCAAATGACATAGGTGACTGCTGATGTATTTTGCCTTCCAACTGAACAGATGTAAAACTTCAGCTATTTTAGGAAAACTTCTTGTTTTGCTTTGTCATTTCAGCAGTAGTATTTTAATATCCTTGTACAATTACATCACCCACTTAGTGGATCAAGAGAAGGCAGCATGTGCAGTCTTTCTGAATTTAGTAAGGCCTTCAAAGTATCCTTCTGGATGAATTGTATAATTGAGTTGAATGGATCCATGCTATACTGGCTGTGTGAACTGCAAAGCTGAGATGATTGTAGTAAATGAAGCTTCATTAGACTGAAGACCAGCCGCAAGTGGAGTTCCACAGGGCTCAGTCCTAGGGCCAGTCTTGTTAGATATTCGTATCAATGATTTGTATGCAGAGTTCAGTGCATCCTTAACAAGTTCACTGAAGGTGAGTGGAGAAGGTGAGTGAAGCTGGAGTGGGAGATCATGTTAACTGTCTCAAGGGATGAAAGACCTTGCAGAGGGATCTGGATAGGTTGAGAGTACTGGACAATCTTCAGTGGCAAAAAAATTCAATAGGGGTAAATATGAGGTTCTGCATCTAGGATAGAGTAGTTCCAGATAGGAACAGGCTGGGAGATGAGTGGCTGGGGAGAGGAAACGGATCTGGAGGTTCTGTTTACAGCATGAGTTAGCAGAGAGCCCTGGCAGCCAAAAGGGCAAATTGCATTTTAGGATGCATTAAATATTGCATAGTCAGCCAGTCAAAATAAGTGTTTCTCCCACATTATTTAGCACTGGTGTGGACTCACCGTAAATACTGTGTGCGTTTCTGGGCATCATAATATAAAAAAGATGTTGAGATATGTGAATATATCTGAGAATATTTGTAGGTCCATTCCAGTCTAACTGTTGAAAAAAACATCTTTTAAGCCATCTGTAGTGTGTTTAAAGAGTTTCAAAATATGCAGAAAAGTCTTTGTTTCACCAGTTCTACTTTAAAACTTCAAAGTAGAATGTGAAGCTTTGCTGATTAGTAAGAAATGTCTGATTCTGCTGTTACACAGAAGAGTAAGGTTGGACTTGCAACTATTGTGCAGTATTTGAAAATCAGGATGTAGTCCACTTAGAAGTATGAAGTAAATTGACCATGAAGCAATAAAAAAAAAAAAAAGGCTAAGACATGATTGATATGATTAATAATAATATGTTATGGTCATAGGATATACTCAGAATGGGTCTGGAATTAGAATCTGCTACTGAATTTGCTGCTGTTGTATTTGGCCAACTCATATTTTAATGAAACAAAATTTATTAACAGCTAGCTTCTTTAAAAGGTGATGAGTGTATTGTATAAGTAATTCCAAGGCAGGACATCAATCTCTTAAATATTATCACATTTTTGCTGCTTTCTCTAGAAGTTCCTTGAGAAAAAGAAAAGCTAAGTTTTATGTTTGGGGGAGGGTGGAAGAAGAAGGAAGGAAAGAAAGATTAGCAAAGTAACTACTTCTTTATGAGGTATAAACCTTAGCTTTGAATGACCATTTTTTCTACATTACAATTTAGAACATCTGTATCTGATCCATGGTCCACCTGCAATCCAAGAAAAATAGTAATGCAGCCCCACAAGATCATAAACTTTCAACACTGTTATGTGGTTTTCACCAGTGTTTTTTGTGAGTTGATAGTGTGCAGTTTGAGCACAGGCTGTGTGAACCATAGTGGAATGCTATGGAGCCTGCCTCACACTCAGTCCATTTGAAAACTGCATCTGTTACACATCACGTGCACTTTTGTCACTTGATGAATAAAACATATTGATAATAATTTTTCATCCTGAAGGTAGCAAGTGGTGGAAAAAATACTTTATGGCTTGCAAAATGAAATCAAGACATTTATGGAATCAAAAGGAAAATTTGTGCCAGAACATGAAGATGATAAATGGCTCATAGATTTTGCATTTTTGGAGGATTTGACCATTTAGTTAATTGAGTTAAATGTGTTTTCAAGGTGGCAACCAACGTATCTGTGCTGTGTTTCAAACCATAAAGCATTTGAAAACAAAACAAACTATAGCAAGCTATGGCAAATAATATTATGCATTTTGATATGTTGCCTAAATGTAGCCCTGTGAACAACGGAAAATATGTAGCCTTGTTTTCCATTCTAATAAATGAATACGTTTCCAGATTTCTGAAAAAATCTTCAATGTTTTGGTATATCTGTGACTCCATTCCTGATTGATATAAATACATTACCTGCAAATTTTCAAATGGAATGTATAGAGTTTCAATCAGACCTTCAACTGAAAACTTGATCGTGTTTCTTTACTAGATTTTTATAATACCTGTCTTATCAGAGGAAAATATCCCTTGCTTCATAATCACACCTTATTGTCACTTTTCGGTAGTACATATGTTTGTGAGTTACTATTTCCAAGCATGAAGAATAGTATGTGTAAAATTAGATTAAAAAGTCTCTGAACACTTTGACAGCTCACTAAAAATTGTAACCACTTGCATTAAATGACTTATTTATGCATTAGTTTCACGAAAAAAAGGTAAAACATCCCACTAATTTTGTTTTTGTTGCTAACTTTATATGTTTTAACAAAAATGAAAAGTATTGTTACTTATATGTTAAATATGCCATGCATTTTATATGTGGCCCCAGTTCTTCACTCAATGCAGCCCAGGCAAGTCAAAACACTAGATGCTCACGTGTATGGGAATTGCTGAATCACAGCCTGAACCTCTGATTGATCACCTGAGGCAAGCAATGTGTCAGCCATGGGAGCACAAGTGAAGGCAATTCTCCTGTGCTGCTGGAAGGGGGTGGATCCTGGCTCCACCTTTCCTAGACCTATTTAAGAGCTGGCTGCCAGTGAGGAGGAAACTCTTCTGGAGATCTGCTCTGCTGGAGTTTTGGAAGTGAGCCCAGGATAGGGGTAAGCGTTCTTTCTGTTCTGTTTTTGCTATTGTTACCTGCTTTGCCTAACTCTCTTGTTTACTTCATAATTATGACATCTTAATATTCATTTATTGTACGCTTATGGTTTGGAAGATTGCATTACAATGATAGTATGCTTGGGACTCTTAGCTTCACCAGCAGAGGATCAGACAAGATTTTAGATAAAAATTCATTGACATTATGGTTGTCAAACACTAAAACAGTTTTCTAGTGCTGTGGTTGGTGCCCTGTTCCTGTCGACATTCAAAAGACCTTTGTACAGTGCACTCAACAAAGTGCTTTAGTTTTTGGTTAGCCCTGAAAAGGTAGTTGGGCTCAACCTTTGCAGTTCTCTTCCAACTAAACATTTATATCTTATTCCAAATCAAACCTTTACTGATATCTATTCAATTGCATTGTAATCTTTGTGGTTGTGTGTGTACTGGCTGGTACGAATTAGGAATTTTGCAACTGGAGTTGAAGATGCATATGGAGGCCTACAATATAAATAGCAATATATTGAATACTTCTGTAGTATAATGATTTTATGCTTGGCTAGTCTGTAGGAGAACTTAACACATGAAAGGAACAGAGCTGCTAAGACTAAGATAATGTTATTATAGCAGGGTTTATAATGTGAGGAAGATTATACAGGGAGAACTTTAAATGAAACAACTGTTGGAAAAAGCAGACGAGATTTTGAGCCAAGTCTTTATTCTGGATCTTCAGCCATAGGTATGGGCTTCTTTGCTGTATGCTGAATGAAGAAAGTACAATATTAATATGTAACACAAAACTTGCAAGCAAACAAGGAATTGTAGAACAGCAGTAACAACTACTGACTTTTTGTGTATCCCTATTAATTGTTCTTGGTTGTTAATATAATATGTTGATAGTTTGCGGAGCGAGATCTACTGTCTTCTAAAGTAGATGAAACCTAAGTAGCCATCTCTGCTCTAAAGTGTTTGTGTCAATACATATATTTATTGGTGACTATTTTATACCTTATGTGTCCACAGCATGAATTATTATACTGGATAAGAGTGAAGATGACATAAGATACGAAGATGACAAATATTGCTAGATGTATATGAATGTTTACATTGAGTTAATGCTTTAATCTTTTTTATCTCAATCTAAACTGCAGTTGCCCTGCTAAGGTGGATCAGAATAGCACATTAGCTTGAAACAGTAAAGTGGGAAGTGACAACTGAGTGGAGCCCACAGAAGGAATATATTTATGAAGTGTGGGATTTTTTTCTATAATTAAGTTGATATTTGAACAACAACACCCAAGACTATCTAGGTTCTGTAGAGTGGCCGTGGGACATTTGGTCAGAAGATTCGCAGCGAAGAGCTGTAACATACACCCAAATGTCAGTATGCAGCACTGTACCTTAGAACAGTGCTAGAGAAGTTCTCTGGAGATAGATCAAGTGTTGGAGAGGAAGAACACTTTGGCAAAGTTTAGCTTGTTATGTGGAGAAGGATTAATAGCTGCATTTCAGTTAGATAAAGCAACATCCACTTCTGTAACTCCCAGGAGAAAAATCCAGAACTAGTACAGTGCCATCACCTCCCCTCATCTCAGCATGGCAATATTTTCAGGAAAGTTAACTATAGATCTTAATATTCCTTAGGAGAAAGATGAGATCATTGCTTGGACACTGTCTCCTCAGGTAAATGAGGATACATTGATAAAAACTGAACAGTAAAAGACTGTTACTTTAGGTGGCCTATTTTAAAAATAAGATTTTGAAAGTTCATTTAACAAGCAGAGAAATCTTGCATATTATTTCCACTTAAGTTCTGAAACAGTGACATTTCGGAATGGAGAAATGTTTAGTCTCAATATATTTCTGGCAATCATTTTCCTTAACGAAAGAATAAATTTGCAGTTAACCTTGGATTGTAAAGGAGTATTATTAAAAACTTTCTGAAACCCAAGAATTACCGGAGTATTTCATATATTAGCTACTTGCTAATAAATGATATGAAACCTATGTTCAAATGAAATACACGCACTGGCAGTGAAAGCTTTCTAATTTTTTTCAGGGACTTCCTGTTCTCTGATGTAATACAGGTTTCGAACCAATTTTGACTTTATTGTAACTCCTGATCAAAGTACTTATGTTCCTTTATAAAAATATTTAGATCTAAATCCAATTTATACGCGTGGTGAAGAACTGAGTAAAGAGCAACAGTTAATCCCATTAAAGTTTTACATCATTCCATTTAGGTTTTACCACTATCTTACAGGTGACGAATACAAGGACGAAAGTATTGTCTTTTACACAGGGGAAGAAGAGCAGGCATTGGAGGCCTTAAGAGGCTGTGAGATAGCTATATTAACAAAAAAGGTAGTTGTGTAGTGGAGAATAGGAAGAGGTGAAGAAAGACCCTTAAGTATGTTAATCTGAAATGCCAAAGCTGACTCAGTACCTCACGGTACTATACATCAAAAGGTTTAACGGAGCTGACTGGACTGAAACATGACTTTATAGAAACCTAAGCTTGCTTTAAGTTTGGTGATTAGGATGAACAAGATAACGTAAAAATTTTAGTGAGAGAAACTCTAAAATACTTTTTGATGATAAAATGATGGAACTAAATTGTAGATTTCAAAGTTGTAACGCTACTCATCTACATCTTACTTCCTCTTTAATTTCAGTTTTTGAGAACTTCGCTGCTGTATCTCAGTGAAATTATAATGTGTTTCTGACAAGTTTGGGTAAATGTTTTGTTCAGAATATAGGTGACTTTCAATGTTATCTAATCCGGGTGGCCAGTTGCAGGATGAAAATAAAACATGCTTACAGACTTGTGAACTGATAGAGGTTAGAGACTCTGGAGGTCATATTGTCCAACCAACATGCTCAAGCAGGGCCACCTGAAGCCCATCTTATGAACGTTAATAACAATAGTATGAATTTGATTATATTAGGCAATGGATACATAATTTCAGAATTTAACACAAGTTAATGCTAATGAGTTTGCTTCTCACTTTTTTTCCCAAGAAAAATAATTTTCCACTGACTCCAGACTTCAAGAATTAAAATAACTTTGTTTTGTCTCTTTCTGTTGTCTCCTCACAAATGCAGGTGCATTCAATGTCATGTAAAATATTTGTATTTGTTTTTTTTAAAAAAAAAGCTTAAGAAAATAATATTTCTAGACATTAGGGATTGTAAATTATAGTTTAATGAAGTTGGAAGGAGTAATGGAATTAATATTGAGATATATTGGTATTCTCTTTTGTGAAATTTCTACTGTACACTGAGATACAAGAAACTAAAACTTAACCCTTGAAAATTTAAGGTATTCTCATTTGAGTTATTAATATGCATCTAGTTTGGAGAAGAATTTGGTTGGAAGAAGCATACAGAAGAACATACAGAAACTCTTCCATTTCGACATCAGCTGTAAATAAAGCAGAGCTTTAATTTGAAAGGAACTGCTTAATTTGTCTTGGGCTCCTCTCTTTGTCATTGTTTCTTATGTTATGCTTGCATTGAAAACACACTGAAGATGAGTAAATTGCAAGTATACTGCAATGAGCTGTGGGCAGTGACAAGAGATTTTTTGGTTCTGCTGCAGTATAAAGAAAGAAATGAGTGGTTAGAAAAATGAACTTTCACAGGTGATGGAAGAATGAATGCAGAGAATGAATAAGGTAACCATAAAATTGTGTAAAGACCTTCTGTGCTGTGAAGTTTCCAAGTCCAGACTGCTTCTCTAGCAAGCCCATAAACTTTTTTTTTGGTAGCTCATTAGCCTCTAACTCAAACTAATAAAACAAGAAAATTATTAATTATTAGATACTGGGCTGCCTATCCTGTAATACTTACAGTTTTTCAAACCTCCATTACTCTGCAAGGCACTTCAATTTAGATCTGGAGGACATTCAGCTTTTGTAAACATTACTAAGTATTTTAAATCATTTTTAAAATGCTTTTTTAAAAATAAAGGTTGTATGCTCTTTTTGGCATGTCTTTGTGTTTTAGTGATGGGAAACTGGAATACTGTTTGTGGTGCACATGTGGAGATGCAGTCTTTGTATGTCTAATTTGAACAGGGTTGAACCAAAACTTTGCTTTCTCAGAGTAGCTGAAGATGTCTGTTCTCTTCTGGAAATATTTCCCTTAAGTTCCATTTACTGATTTTGCTGAAATAGTGAAACATGAAATTGAAATATCATTCACATTATCATTTAAAAAAAAAAAAAAAAGAAATGTATTTTGTTGAAACAAAAATGCCTTTTCTAATTTTAAAATGGCAGTAATTGATATGACATCCCACAGGTTTTTTTCAATAAGCTTTCTAATGTTTGCTTGAAAACGATATGGAACATAAGTGATGCTTACAATTTTTCCAGCTTTTTTTCCATCACATCTGTAGGACAGAGAACTTGAAACCTTGTCTAAGATGGAAACATCAACTTAAGTGATCAGTTCTCTGCTCTCCTTGTCCTTTCCTCAGGTTTCAGTGGTGCTAACTAGAGAAAATAAAATTAAAAACAAATAAATTAATGTGTATTTTTTTATTATTACCTCAATCCTGATAGACATTGGCCTTGATGTTTTATAGTTTCATAAACCTAAGAGATTTTATGTTAGTGTTTCTGGTAATTTTACAGCAGTAACATTTGCAATAGTTGTACACATGACTACTTCAGACAAAAACAAACCTCGACTCATTTTTTTTTTTCTATTTAGAGTATGACTCAGTCATAAGTACTGAGCTGGAAAAGGAAATTGTTTTTTCTTATTGCAATTTTTTTTTGTTTATTTCAATCAAGCATAAGCCACAATTAAGCTGTATTTTAAAGAATGCATCAATTCAGGGCTAATGGTAGAGCTTCTGAGAATACAGAATTCCTCAGTCTCTAGTGCCGTACTGAAATTTCTTTCATCTTTTAGATTTCTTACATATAATTGCAGATTAGATAACAACTATAGCAAGTAGCTTGAAGTTGCATAGGAGGAGTAGAATTAAATGTGTCAGACTTGGCTTCTTATTTCTACGCAGGTAATTAGAGTTAGGTTTCACTTCTCAAATTAATAGGTGAAATTTGGACTTTCCATTCATAGTGGTTGAACTGCCTTTGATTCTGGACTTTCGTGGGAACCCAAGCACTTTCTCATTTGCCTTTTTTGTGAAGAAATGAATTCCTCGATTTGGATTTAAACAAAATGAATCTATTCCCTGTTTACATGTGACAGCTGTGATTTCTCCTTTACTTGTGCTGGTCTTACGCTTTGCAGTTGTTTTGCTGTGTATGTACTGATAGGCTATTGGTACAACCACCACACATTTCAAGCATCTAACTGAAATCGGTTTCTAAATGATTTGCAGTCTACTTCTCTAATATCCGTAAGAATCAAAAGCTTAAGCGGACCTTGATTAACTGAATATATCTCCAAAGTCAGAATGACTAATGTCACAGCTGAGTTTGAATTTCTTTATGCTATCTTGCTAAAAAACAGACTGGATTCACAACCTTCTAATTGTCTATTGACAATATAGCTATATGCGTTGCCTGCAGTTTAGGTAGTGTACGTAGGCTTGTGGCATGGAAAACATGATATAACTAGTTGTGGTTTTAATAATGAGATATCTAGTCTCACTTTCAGATAAGCGAGAGACTGAATGATGAATGAATTTGATGGTGACAAACAAAATTCAGTGTGGTTTTGTTGTTTTTTTTTTTTTAAATGGGGACACAACTTACATATAATAAAAAAACATATTTATACACATATTTATATATACCTTTACATGATGTGAAAACTAAGTTTTTGTATGTGAAATCTCAGAATCAAAACAAAAATGCGAAAGGAAAAAGACCCTAAAATATACTTGGTTTTTTCAGTTTTCCATAAGCTTTATATATTGTATCATGGTAGCATAAATCTATATGGTAGCGATTTGGGATCAGTTTAACTGCTGACCATGTTGCGAGGGAGCCAGAAAAATTTATAGCACTTAACCAGTTTGTCATTTTTTGCAAAGCATAAACATTTGAAGGTATTGAGATTCTTGGAGTCTAATATAAGTCTTAACAAAAATAAACTGTTTCCTGTTATTAAAATAAATCTTTGCCCCGTAAATAACACAGAAACTGTATGGTTTATTAATGGTTTATTAATTACAGGTTAAAAAGTATGACGTCTGCTTTTTAAAATCAGGAAGTTATCAATTTTACCATAGCTTCAGTATACCAAAATCCATATCTGTATTTTAACTGCTCATGTCTTCTAAAAGTAACATGATGGTGAATGTTTGACGCTACTAATGTACATCTTGAGCTAAGGTTCAGCAGGTTTCCCATTCAGAACTGGAAAAGATTTTCAGTAATAATAGAGCTCTTAGTTCTAGCTGTGTAAAGGCAGTTAACTTCTGGGAGGTTCCGCACAATTTTATGTTGAATGTAATTTTTCTGAAGCCCATCTAAGAGTGAAAATTAATTTGAAGATCTCCTAAAAGTCATGAGCTCATAGTCTGAGGACAGATCAGACAATAAAAGATGTGATGAAAATAATTACTAAGGTGTTTCTCCGCTGATAAATAGATAGAGAAATGGCAGTAGTTGGCTTAAGTCAAATATGTTATCTCATAGATATGCAGAACTCTCTCTACAGAAGCAATTTCACATGTTAAAGGCTTTCTTCAAAGATGTTTAAATTGCAAAATTCATTGTTCTTGGGGTTTCTTTGACATCCTTGCAGTTGCCCTGTGCCTACGTTTAATAATTTTTATTAGTTCAGGTAAAGAAGAGGTAATGCATGGATTCTCCAATAAGTTTCAGTGAAGCAGATTTATGTTTTGAAGATCCCAAATGCATAGTGAACTGCTTTCATAGTATGCAGTGCCACAGACAGGCTGAATGAGCAAGCTTTCTATCTCTGTCATGCAGGCAATAGGATGACTGTCCACTTAGAGGTCCTTGAATTATGTAGGAAATGCTAAAAGAAAGGAAACCCTTATGCACGGCACTGTTATGTAAATGTAAAATTCCTTTGGGTGTTTATCATTCAGGCAATCAGAATTGGTTAGGAGTCCACAAACTGAGAGATGGAAACAACTGCTATCTTGCCCTAGAGCTCCATCCAGCCATAAAGCCATGTTGCACCTCCTGCCCTTCTTTCAAGGTAAGAGGTGGAGCTACAGGGAAGCAGCTTCCAGCTGTGCGAGACAGGGAGACGCGGCTCCTTGGTGCGTGGTATTCAGATCAAGGCCTAGATTATGCATCCTGTGGAATCTCACTGATGAGATAGATGGGTGGGAGAGGATTGGCAGGAAGACAAATGTATATTACAAAAATATTTTGGATGCAGTTGCATGCATTAAATCTTAAGGTTGTTAGTCACAGCTGGCTCTTGACTCCTTTCCAGGTTTATTGAACCAGTTTGCCAGAGAAAAGCTCTGCAAATATAACTTCTGCATTAACATTGAAGGTACTTCCAAATTTCAATAGGGTAAACTGTTCACTAGGTAAGTAATCTTACAATTGCTAGAACTGGTTGTAAGACACTATTGGCTGATAGACCATGGCTGGAATTTGTGGATTAGTTCTCCTCAGTGCCATCCTATCAATGTCAGTTAGATTCTTCAGTTACGAGGAAGTTTTTCATCTTCGTTTTCTAGTGCCAGAAAATAAAGTTAAGCCTCCATGCAAATCTATTTCATACCTTTTTATTTATCATCATTCTTCTCTGTATCTTACTATTTGTATTGTCTTGTAAAGGTAATTATGGTTCATAAATCCTTGCAGCAACTGAAAGTCAAATAGCCATAAAAGCATACATTTGTCACTGTGCTTACCGTGCTTATAAAGTGGAAAATAATGGCAGTAGGGTGTTTGAAAAAAAGGAATTTAGAATTTATGTGACAGTCATGGTTTTATAGAGGCCAGCATTATTTTCCTTGTCTCAGATGCTTCTGAGAAGCATTTTTCCATGTAAATTAACTAAGACAGTACTTTATTTTGCCTGTAAATATATTCTTTCTCCATGGAATAGTTCCTAATGTCAAATAGCTATAATACAGAATGCAGTGATAAGGGTTTAACATTTGCCTAAGTGCCATTGTAAATCTAGTTAGCTAGAGTTCTGGCCTTATGAAGTTTGCTTATGTGTAGTTCCACACTTATTCT
This sequence comes from Centrocercus urophasianus, assembly GCF_019232065.1. Lineage (NCBI taxonomy): Eukaryota > Metazoa > Chordata > Aves > Galliformes > Phasianidae > Centrocercus > Centrocercus urophasianus. Next base: position 12,162,957 of record NW_024884364.1, on the reverse strand, counting down.
TCTGGAAGTACGTAAAAGTAAGAATGATATAATTTGAGTAGTGAGAACAAATCTCCAAAAAATACTCAGCTATTCACAAAGAAATTGTGGGGCCCTTTTTGCAGTACAATGCTGTTGTTGCTCTTCTCAGCTCTCAAAATTATCACCTCTTAGAATACAGGAGAAATTGTTGCAATATTACAATAGTAAAGGCTAAATGTGCCAGGAATTGTACTCCATTTCTCATCATATGTAAGGATCAGTCTGGCATGCGTCATAGCCATAATATAGGAGGAAAGCTTTTTAGGATAAGAGAAACATCCAGTTCTATGAAATTGTAGATATATATTGCTCTATACTGCTTCTTAAAATTGCTATTCTAGTATACATGAGGTACAATGGAAACAGTTTTGATCTCCAAAAGAGACCAAAATCTGTTTGTTTTTTTTTTTTTCCCCACAACATTTAACCAATTTTATTACTTCAGGTCTTTCCACTGACAAAAAGAAACGTGTGGACAGGTATGTTTAGGAGGTTTTTTTTTTTGAGTGCTAATGTTTTAGAAGTTATTTGCACGAGCGCTTGCTGCTAATGCATAGCAAAAGAGAATGGGGACCTATCCACAAATGCACTTCCCAGCTGGATTTTGCTAGTTGATTTCCTCTGTGTAGGAAGAATAATTATAGCTTCCTGGTGTGCAGAACCCAGCAACAGTGGCTTTCAGATTTTTCTATGCTGAACGTAAAGTACCGGTGAGGTTACTCATAAAAGAGGCAGCAGGGATAATCTGTCTGTAGTCAAAGAAATTAGGAGAAGGAGACATGTGATTTTTTTTTTTTTTTTTTTTTTTTTTTTTTTTTTTTTTTT